>NW_026911228.1:0-7157 GCF_963692335.1 Osmerus eperlanus | reverse complement strand
TGCGGGGGGGTGTTTCAGTAAAAAAAAAGAAGAAAAAATTCAGATTTCTCCAAAGTAATTGAGTGTGTGCGTGCCTGGCTCTCTTGTTTGTATGCGTGTGAGTGTACACACATCCACGACACAGAACACTCTCACATGCTCCATCCCAACGGTCTCTTAATATCTGCTGGCTAATACTGCGCCATCTGCACTGCTCAGACGGAAAGAGGGGAGGGGGAGGAGGGGAGGGGGGTGAGGGGATGAGCGGAGAGGAGAGGAAGGAAGAGGGAACATTCGGCGCGAGATAACGGCATCAGCCGCAGTACCAAGCAGTGACCCGCCACTTCTCCCATTTCAAATCCCGAATGCAAAACTCATCCATGGGGAAAAGTCCCCTCTCTCCCTCCGCACCCCGGCCTCCCTCACCTCCTCTTTGTCCTCCTCCTCTTCTCCTCTTCTCTCTCTCCCTTCCTTCTCTCCTCCTCCTCCTCCTCTCCCCCCCTTCCCTCTCTCTCTTTTCACTTCTTTTTTCTTCTCAGTTTGGAACTGCTTTGATGCCACGCCAACCGAGGGATCCCCCTGAGATTGAACTCCGGGGCGCTTACCTTTTCTCCTTTCTGTTCCTTTTCTGTATGGAGCCTGCCATCAATCCCTCCCCTGTCCCTCCCCTGTCTCTCCCCTGTCTCCCCCCCCCACCCCCCAACTCACTCTTCTCTCTCCTCCCCCACGTAATTGTTCTCTCTTGAAAAACTTGTTTTGGGAAAAAGGAGAACTGGAGAAGTCAATCTTTTGTGACCCTGTATCACCCCCCCCCCCTCCTCTCTGTCTCAGTTGGCTAAGCCCCCTGGATCTCGGAGGCACCAACATGTCATGTGATACTGATGGAACATAGTGTAAACAAAAGTTCCCTGAAAGAAAAGACTTCCAACCCCCCCCCTCTCTCTCTTTCTTGTTCCTCCTCCTCCTCTCCACTTTTCTTTTTAAAAGTTGAACCGGTGCCCCTGCACTCAAATACTGTAGCATGCGTGTGTGCGTGTGTGTGTGTTTGTTTGGATGTATCGTTGTTTGTGTATATATGTGTGGTATAGGAGTGTGTGTGTGTGTGAACCTCATGTTCCTTAACGCTTGGTTAGTTCCAACCATTCTCCTCCAGCTGGTCTGTGTATTGGGGGCAGTGGGGAATGGCTGTCCTGCCTGCCCTGGGTAATTGTGTTTTTGTGGGAGCTGTCTAACCAGATTACTGTCCTCTGGGTCTCTGTCCTCCTCCATCTCATTTTACCAGCCCTTTATGGAGCTAGCCTTTAGCCGCTACACCGCCATCCCCTCTCATCCCCACCTTCCACCAGCCCTCCTCACCATCATCCCCTCTCATCCCCACCTTCCACCAGCCCTCCTCACCATCATCCCCTCTCATCCCCACCTTCCACCAGCCCTCCTCACCATCATCCCCTCTCATCCCCACCTTCCACCAGCCCTCCTCACCATCATCTCCTCTCATCCCCACCTTCCACCAGCCCTCCTCACCATCATCCCCTCTCATCCCCACCTTCCACCAGCCCTCCTCACCATCATCCCCTCTCATCCCCACCTTCCACCAGCCCTCCTCACCATCATCCCCTCTCATCCCCACCTTCCACCAGCCCTCCTCACCGCCATCCCCTCTCATCCCCACCTTCCACCAGCCCTCCTCACCATCATCCCCTCTCATCCCCACCTTCCACCAGCCCTCCTCACCATCATCCCCTCTCATCCCCACCTTCCACCAGCCCTCCTCACCATCATCCCCTCTCATCCCCACCTTCCACCAGCCCTCCTCACCATCATCTCCTCTCATCCCCACCTTCCACCAGCCCTCCTCACCATCATCCCCTCTCATCCCCACCTTCCACCAGCCCTCCTCACCATCATCCCCTCTCATCCCCACCTTCCACCAGCCCTCCTCACCATCATCCCCTCTCATCCCCACCTTCCACCAGCCCTCCTCACCATCATCCCCTCTCATCCCCACCTTCCACCAGCCCTCCTCACCATCATCTCCTCTCATCCCCACCTTCCACCAGCCCTCCTCACCATCATCCCCTCTCATCCCCACCTTCCACCAGCCCTCCTCACCATCATCTCCTCTCATCCCCACCTTCCACTAGCCCTCCTCACCATCATCCCCTCTCATCCCCACCTTCCACCAGCCCTCCTCACCATCATCCCCTCTCATCCCCACCTTCCACCAGCCCTCCTCACCATCATCTCCTCTCATCCCCACCTTCCACCAGCCCTCCTCACCATCATCCCCTCTCATCCCCACCTTCCACCAGCCCTCCTCACCATCATCCCCTCTCATCCCCACCTTCCACCAGCCCTCCTCACCATCATCCCCTCTCATCCCCACCTTCCACCAGCCCTCCTCACCATCATCCCCTCTCATCCCCACCTTCCACCAGCCCTCCTCACCATCATCTCCTCTCATCCCCACCTTCCACCAGCCCTCCTCACCATCATCCCCTCTCATCCCCACCTTCCACCAGCCCTCCTCACCATCATCCCCTCTCATCCCCACCTTCCACCAGCCCTCCTCACCATCATCCCCTCTCATCCCCACCTTCCACCAGCCCTCCTCACCATCATCCCCTCTCATCCCCACCTTCCACCAGCCCTCCTCACCATCATCTCCTCTCATCCCCACCTTCCACCAGCCCTCCTCACCATCATCCCCTCTCATCCCCACCTTCCACCAGCCCTCCTCACCATCATCTCCTCTCATCTCCACCTTCCACTAGCCCTCCTCACCATCATCCCCTCTCATCCCCACCTTCCACCAGCCCTCCTCACCATCATCCCCTCTCATCCCCACCTTCCACCAGCCCTCCTCACCATCATCTCCTCTCATCCCCACCTTCCACCAGCCCTCCTCACCATCATCCCCTCTCATCCCCACCTTCCACCAGCCCTCCTCACCATCATCCCCTCTCATCCCCACCTTCCACCAGCCCTCCTCACCATCATCCCCTCTCATCCCCACCTTCCACCAGCCCTCCTCACCATCATCCCCTCTCATCCCCACCTTCCACCAGCCCTCCTCACCATCATCTCCTCTCATCCCCACCTTCCACCAGCCCTCCTCACCATCATCCCCTCTCATCCCCACCTTCCACCAGCCCTCCTCACCATCATCCCCTCTCATCCCCACCTTCCACCAGCCCTCCTCACCATCATCCCCTCTCATCCCCACCTTCCACCAGCCCTCCTCACCATCATCCCCTCTCATCCCCACCTTCCACCAGCCCTCCTCACCATCATCTCCTCTCATCCCCACCTTCCACCAGCCCTCCTCACCATCATCCCCTCTCATCCCCACCTTCCACCAGCCCTCCTCACCATCATCTCCTCTCATCTCCACCTTCCACTAGCCCTCCTCACCATCATCCCCTCTCATCCCCACCTTCCACCAGCCCTCCTCACCATCATCCCCTCTCATCCCCACCTTCCACCAGCCCTCCTCACCATCATCTCCTCTCATCCCCACCTTCCACCAGCCCTCCTCACCATCATCCCCTCTCATCCCCACCTTCCACCAGCCCTCCTCACCATCATCTCCTCTCATCCCCACCTTCCACCAGCCCTCCTCACCATCATCCCCTCTCATCCCCACCTTCCACCAGCCCTCCTCACCATCATCCCCTCTCATCCCCACCTTCCACCAGCCCTCCTCACCATCATCCCCTCTCATCCCCACCTTCCACCAGCCTTCTATGGAGCTTGCCGTCAGCAAGCCACTGCACAAACGCCATCATCCCCAAAACCGCATGGCAAGTATCCTCTCAGATTAAGGATTTATTCCGAAAGTGTGCCTGGACAAGCTGGGAGGGGCTTGGCTGACTGGAGGCAGATGGGAGAGGGCGTCGAGGGGTGGAGGGTACAGATTAGATTGTGTTTGGGTGGTGTTATGTCTTTCTTTGCAGAAACAGACTGGGTAATCTGATGAGCTGCTGTTTAGATACCCTTGTGTGCGAGGCGAGCTTCCATTCCACTCTTTCTTTCTTTCTTTCTTTCTCTCTGTCTCTTGTTTTTTATTACTCTGTCATTTTCTTTCCGTCTCGTTCATTCTCTCTCTGTCTTTCAGTATCTTTTGCCTTCTCCTTGTCTCTCTCTCTTTTTCCCCTCTCTCTTTCTCTGTCTCTCCCTCTCTATCTCTGCCGTTCTCTTTTATCTCTTCTCTATCTGTCTTCCTCGATCTCTCTCCCTCATTCTCCCTGTCCTACACACGCCTTTTGAATCGGTGACAATGATAATTACCCTCAAAGGTAAAACTATTACCTTCCAAACCTTCTGGGTTCAATGTCACAGGGCTTGGTCTATAAAATCAAATTGCTTATTGATTCACATTATTGAGGATGCAGCCTAAATCTGTCTATTGTATTCTCTCCTCTGAACACTAGACAACACTTAGTATATCTACAGAACATCCAGTACTTATCTCAACTGTGTATGAAGGTGCAGCTGAAGAAGTTGGTGGTAAATAGAAACAATCTCTTGAAGCTGAACAGTAATTGTCCCAATGACCTAAACACACACACACACACACACACTTTCTGTCTCTTTGTCTGGATGTCTTTCTCTTTCATTCTCTTTCTTTGTTACCTGTCCCAGACATGACTTTATCCTACACACACCCACACAAAGACACCCACACTACAACACACCGCTCCTAAGGTGAAATATGTGCTGTTATTGGATCCGCTTGCACCAAACAACAAAGAGGGAACCCGAAAAACATTTCTTTCTTGTTTCACTGCGTTGTGCTGCAGCGTAGTTTGATGAAATGGAGAGAGGAGGCGGAAGCGTCGAGGCCCCGGCCTAATTTAGGAGGAGGCAGAAGGAGGCAGAAGGAGGCAGAAGGAGGCAGAAGGAGGCAGAAGGAGGCAGAAGGAGGCAGAAGGAGGCAGAAGGAGGCAGAGAGAAGCGTATTGAGTGTGCGGAGCATCTAGTCAACAATAATGATCTGGAGGAGTGTGGCGTCCCTGGAGGTCACAGGTTGATAGGGAGCAGGATTCAGACGAGAGACGGGCGCGGACGTGGGGTCGAGCAGCGCCCCCCCGCCGACCGAGCTGAATCCAGACGCTCCCCCCTTTGGCTCGGCACAACTCGCTTTTCTTTGTGGTTGTGTTTCCACCCCTCCCTGCCCTCTCCCAAGGACTCTCTCTCTTCCTCTCTCTGTATATCTACTCACTCTCTCTCTCTCTCTCTGTCTCTGTCTCTGTCTCTCTCTGTCTCTCTCTCTCGCTCTCTCTCGCTCTCTCTCGCTCTCTTTCGCTCTCTCTCTCTCGCGCTCTCTCTCTCTCTCTCTCTCTCTCTCTCTCTCTCTCTCTCTCTCTCTCTCTCTCTCTCTCTCTCTCTCTCTCTCTCTCTCTGTGTCTCTTTCCTTCTCTCTTTCGCTTCATCCATCCCTCCCACATACTACTCATGTTGCTTGTAACCAAATCTCAGGGTTCTTGATTTCCCTTTCTTCTTCTCTCCCACCTCCTCCCCCCCCCCCCACACCCCCCCCTACTGCCACCCCCACCCCTACTGCCACCCCCACCCTCCACTCCTATGCTGTTAAAAATGATGGAAATAGTAAAATAATTATAGTACTCCACGTGTATAGTAAGTGTCCTTGAAGAATAGCTGCAATTGAGGATAAATACAGGGGAGATTGACCTGTGTAGGTTTGTATGTTAAGGGAGGTCTTACGCCATGTGATCAAACCCATTTGCTTTGTTAGATGTTGTTTCTGTTGGAGAGTAAAGCAGCGCACAGCAGTCTTTCTTAATTAGCCTTTTTCCCAAGAAGAAATACGACTGCATCTTAATCACACTTGGATTTTATTCCTCATTTTGTCTTTACTCATGGGGCAGGTTGTCATGGGAACCAGGCCCTTCCATGGATGATTGACATCCAAGTGGACAGTGTTTGTTTTTTTTGTTTTTTCCTCGCAGATAAGAGTGTTGCTTGAGAAATCTGTACTGTTGCTTTTCCCTTGTTATGTTTTTCTGCTTGTGCTGGAGGCTTCCCAGTGTGAGGTGTTGCTAGCAGCTATCGGAAAGCAAGCATAAAACCTCTCCTCTCTCTCTGTTGAAGGAAGAACGCTGTATACCATCCCTGTTTCTCCACAAGAAAGAGAAAGTGTCCGGTTTTCTCAGAAAATTCAACTCGCTTATAACAAGTGTGGGAAATAACAGGTTACAAAGTTATGACATTCCTCTCTTTTTGGCGGTAGCTAGTAATATGACTAATACATTTTTCGAATTTAATTATAAAGGCAATTACTGACATTTAAATGGGTTTTGTACTTTTTACATTTGTCTTGGTGAAAATAGCCAATAGCCAAATCAAATCATAGCTATTCTAGTCTTCACAAGCACTTCGAAAAACAACACGCTTCTACGAAGCTAACCGTAAAAGACCAAAGTGCTAGCACCGCTGACCAAACAGCCACTCCATCCAAGAGAGCCACTCCAGCCAAACAGCCAGAGCCTGATTTAATCTCCACGGTCTGTAAGCCAGCCAGAGCTGAACAGACTGATTGCCAGGCATGTTAAATATCAAGGATTCATTGGGGTAGCATCTCAAGGCAAATGTATTTTGTTTTGCTTTGTGAGCCTGAAAATACTTTTAAGTTTGTCCTTTATTGAAGATGACATCTCGAGTTGGTGAATGGAGTTCAGTTGATTTGAAGGATTCTAGGTCACAAAAGATCTATCTTGGTGTGTTTACGTAGTTGTGAAACACTTTTTATCACTTTTGTTTCAATATTTCAAAAAATTAAATTCTGACAAATGACTGAGAGTATGAAAATGCATCAGTGTACCACAGCAGTGCTTGATTATTAAGTCTATTGAGGCTACAGTAAATAGGCCTATCAAAACATATGTGTTTCAAAGTTCTACAACATACTTTTCATCACAGTGACGAAGACTTCAATAAGGGATAGACTTAGACTTGTGTTGTCAAAGTTGCCACTGTGCCATAGCAACACTAAAATAAAACAGTTACGTGTGCTTTAATGAGGACATACAACTCAACTCTGACTTTTTTTAATGCGTTAATTGGTCAAGTAATTCAATCACTTTTTTAAAAAGGCAAATATTAACTGTAATACATTTTCAGCCATTTTGCACAACACTTTTTCGAACATCTCTAGA
>NW_026911227.1:0-11953 GCF_963692335.1 Osmerus eperlanus | reverse complement strand
CATGGTTATTATGGGCTGTTACCGCAAGAGGAAGTCTTTATGTTCGCTAAGCTAATGTATTCGGAAGGAGTTTAGAGAATGTTGGAGAGGACTAAACCTTTTTTCGGAGTAGTGTTCTGGCCTTTGTGTGTGTGTGTGTGTGTGTGTGTGTGCCGTCATGCCAGATAAGGTCCATGTAACGGGGGAGGGGCAACAACGGCGTGGTTAGGTCAGCTTCTGATCATGCCCCTGAGGACCCCCCCCTCCTCCAGCAGGTTCCACACGCCAACACCCTCACTGTATGAAACACACTCACTGACCTTTATGAATACTGCATCAGCGACTGGGATGCCTTACATTTCCAGTTTCCTCTTCTCCTTTCCTCAGACCCAGTACAACTGGCTCAGGGATCCGAATCAAGGGAGCTTGACACACACACACACACACACACACACAAACTCTACCCGGACAGAAAGGATTTGTCCTGGATGGAAAGAGGGACTAGCCTCATTGGGGTCGTCCAGGCCCCCCAAGGGGATAGTGGGAGCAGGGGCAGAGGGATGAGGGGAGGAGGAATAGAGGGATGGAGGGAGCAGAGCTAGAGGGATGAGGGGAAGAGGGATGAGGGGAGGAGGAATAGAGGGATGGAGGGAGCAGAGCTAGAGGGATGAGGGGAAGAGGGATGATGGGAGGAGGAATAGAGGGATGGAGGGAGCAGAGCTAGAGGGATGAGGGGAAGAGGGATGATGGGAGGAGGAATAGAGGGATGGAGGGAGCAGAGCTAGAGGGATGAGGGGAAGAGGGATGATGGGAGGAGGAATAGAGGGATGGAGGGAGCAGAGCTAGAGGGATGAGGGGAAGAGGGATGATGGGAGGAGGAATAGAGGGATGGAGGGAGCAGAGCTAGAGGGATGGGGGATCAGGGAGAGAGAGGGAGGCATTTGCTTGAGGAAGGGGGATGGGTAAATGGGGATAAGGTACCTCTCATTCCCTTACAGATTATATATATGTGTGTGTGTACAAATGTCACACTTTTGGTGTGTGTGTGCTTGGAGCATGTATGTGTGTGTGTGTGTGTTTGCATGTGTCTGCATCTGTACACGTGTGTAAATCCCCCCATCTCTGGAGTCATAGCCTATTCAGTTGTTGAGCCCCCAGTGGCATACAGTATGCAAAGCTCTTTACATGGGTGGGTGGGTGGAGGGGGTGGGGTGGATGGAAAGATGGAGAAGAGAGAATCCACAAGAGAAAAGAGAGGGGAATAGAGGGGAGGGGCAGGGGGGAGGGGGGTCATGGGAGGGAATTGACATTTCGGATCTTCAGAGGATTTATTTGTCCTGCTTTAGATGCCTGGTCCCTGTGGAGAGAAGGGAGGGGGTGTGGAGGGGAGGGTGTTAGTTGAGGGCCTGGGGTCAGAGGATATGGTGGGGGGTGGGGGGGGGGGTGTCAGTTGAGGGCCTGGGGTCAGAGGATATGGTGGGGGGTGGGGGGGGGGGGTGTCATGCTAATGACAAGTAATGTACAGTCTGAAGCTCCAGCGAGACAGATATGAATTGAGTCATCAAGACTTTCACTCTAACATAGCCTCGGCCAATCAGCACGCTTTGTCCCCGGCTGATGAGCTTTTTAATTGGCTGGCGCGGCACATAATTGAAGTTTATCGGAAAGAATGTTCTGTGTGTAGAGTTCAGCTGGAGAGCAGAGACTTGTGGCCTGACACACAGGAACACACAATTTAGACAAAACATATAAACACATACCCTCCGGTAGACACACACACTCACACACACACCTAAACTTAACACAAAGTGTTCAGGATTCCACTGAGTGCTATGGAAGACTCAAGGGCTTTTTAGTGAGTCACACTCTGTAGAGGAGAGAGCTGAAACTTCCTTTCATCTGTAGGTAAGAGCGAGGGAGGGGAGGAGGAGGGGGAGAGAGAGAGAGAGAGAGAGAGAGAGAGAGAGAGAGAGAGAGAGAGAGAGAGAGAGAGAGAGAGAGAGAGAGAGAGAGAGAGAGGGGAACAGGAGACCGAAAGAAAAATAAATGAAACAAAAGTTTCTTCTTCGCTAAACGACCTCCCTTCTCTTTACTGCCTCCCTCTCATCTGCAGATGGTTCAATTTAGCATCTGTCAAGTGTGTGTGTTTGTGCGTGTGTGTGTGCGTGTGTGTCTTGTGTGTTGGTTGTCATTGACAGGCTGAGCTGTCTGTCATCTCCCCTCTGTTCTACCAGAGACAGTCAGTGACAGACAGACAGCTGCCACTCTTCCCAGTGCCTCATACCGGGGGTTAGACACACACACAGACACCTCATCATCTCTGACACACACACACACAGCCTCCCCTTTAGAAAGCCTTGACATAGCAGTCAAGTTCAACAAGAGTTCAGTCTCTCCCAGTATGTTTGCCAGACTTCAGTAGAGGACGTCTTTCTGTTTAAAGCTCCTCTCTGTGTGGAAACTTCCCCTGCACGTTCTTTCCTATCCTCTGTTAACTTTAAGTGGGGTCTTTCCATACAGCAGCACTGTGTGTGTGTGCTTGTGGGAGTATTTGCTGAGTATTTGCTTCAGCTGTCGGTTCTGTCACCCTGTATAGAGCTGTCTCCTTTCCCTGTGCCAAGCTCTTGCGGTGGTCCTGTGTGTGCGAGTGTGCGCGTGTGTGTGCTCGCATGTGTATTCTAACTAGCCTGTCATGACAGACCATTATACCATAACAGCCTTGCCTTTTTGGAAGGGTCAGTCCTGCTGAGATCTCATTTCAGCTGCTTAGCTTTCTGCTCACCTCATATTGAATATAACTCTGCCTCTCTAAACTATCTATTTAAATACCTCCACCTCTTAGATGTCAAGGTAATGTCTGGTGCCAATTGCAAAAGGAATTCATTGGATTAAGCATTTGCTGGGTCAACTGTTTCTTATTTCCAATTGTTTCATTTTTGATTAACTTCTATAACAATATACCAGAGGTCATACAGAGGTCGTACCAGAGGTTGTGTGGTGAAAGCTTCAGGGTGGCTGTTTATATGATCATGTGATCCAGAGGCCAGGAAATCACTCTTTCTTCACACAATACTGCCCACTCCCCAGCGTCCCTCTGTCACTCAGGCCTCGCTTCTGTGTCCCACACTGAGCGGTCTATCAAATTACACACACACACACACATGCACACACACACACACACACACGTACACACACTAACACACTCGCGGAGGGATGGAGCCCCACAGCATATAATCATGTACTTTAGATGGAAATGCCTGGGAGGAAGGTGTCTGCCCCCTCCCTTCATTCTCTTTCACAAATAAGAATAGTGTGTGTGTGTGTGTGTGCACGTGCGTGTTCAGTTGTATGTGTGTGTGCAGGACTATTCCCCTCACGACACACAATGTGTCATACGAATGATAATAACCAATGAGAATACCTGCCTGCCTGTCCGCCAATTTCTGACACACACATACACACACACACACACACACGAATGAGAGAGAAGGTGACTATCCCCCCGTTGCCAACACACACACACATGTCATCGTTCTAGCCTCCTCTCTTCCTTCTCCACCTAGCTCAGAGTAATTGTGTGTGTGCGTGTGGGGGAGCGGGCGATACGTCCGGATGCTGATAGGGCAGATTAGACTGGGGGGGGGGGGGGGGGGAGTTGCAGATAATGCTCCACCGCTGGGCCTGCTGATAGACCCAGATTAAGGGTGGGTGGGGGGGGGTGCATTGCCAGATGTCGGGTGTGTGTGTCTGCGTGTGTGTGTTGCGGGGGGGGGGATCCATCAGAACATCATTATCTCTGAGCTGTCTTTGTGTCTGCCTCACACACATCCTGTTTATGGTGGCAAGGATTCACCTCAAGGGGAATGCCTGTACCCATCTGTGTGTTTGTGTGAGTGTGTTTGTGTGTGTGTGTTTGTGTGTCGGTGAATTGATGCACAGATTGTAAGCATTTTGCTCATGCTCAGATATACACACGCATGCACACGCAGACCCACACACACACGCGCACACACACACTCAAACAGAGTCACACACAGACCTGTCTTTCCTGAGCCAGTTAACCGAGCTGGGAGACACATGGGAAGAGGCAACAGCTTGTATCTGCAGACAGTTAACATGGTTCACCCTCCTGCTACATGAACCTACTACACATCCTTTACCACTCACTCCTGCCTGCCGCCATACACACACACACACACACACACTAACTGACGCACACACACTGGCACATGCGCATACAGTGAGACACAACACACACACACACTAACTGATGCACACACACTGGCACATGCGCACACAGTGAGACACAACACACACACACACTTACTGAAGTGAACGAGAGAGAGAGAGAGAGAGAGAGAGAGAGAGATGTAGTAAAAAAAATCAGAAGAGATGAGTGTGTTCATCCCAGAGGTCCAAACTGGGCTGTAGGGGACTGGGACTCACCGAGGAGGGATGGAAGATGGAAGGGATGGATGAACAGAAAGGAGATACAGCGATGGATAGAGAGGGGTAGAACAGGAGAGACGCGTGATAAAACTGCGAGGTAAAGAGAGAGACAGAGTACACAAGAGGCACGGGCGGAGGGAGAAGGAGAGAGGATGGAAAGAGAGAGGGAAAGAGAGAGAGAGATGTTACTCCAGGTACCTTCTGAGCTTGTCTCCAGGGTGTGCAGCTTCCCAGTCTGTTTCCAGTGATAGTGAGCAGGAGAGCACTGGCTTCTTTTACACACACACCCAGACACACCCAGACACACACAGACACACACACCCACACACACACACACACACTCCGCCTACTGCCAGGAGGCCATTTTGTTCTCTCTTCTATCCAGCGTACCTGGATAAACAGACAGCTGGCAGGAATGGTTGTGTGTGTGTCTGTGTATGTAGGACCTGCATAAGAGTGTCATACCTAAGTATGTGTGCACGTGGAGCGAGTGTGTGTCACATGGCATTGTGGTGAGACATTGTCCCAGTGTTTGGAAGCAGGGCCATGCATTATTCAACAGGGAGCTACAGCTTACAATAGCCTCCAGTACAGTTGTAGCAGAGAACAGGGGGGACAGAGAGAGAGAGAGAGAGAGAGAGAGAGAGAGAGAGAGAGAGAGAGAGAGAGAGAGAGAGAGAGCATTAATATACCACTCTATTCCTAACACAGCCCCTCCTCTCCAGCCACTGATACTAGTGCCCTACTTCACAAAGCTGAAGTGTGTGTGTGCATGTGTGTGTGTGTTTCAATGATGTACTGTCACGTCTTTGTGGTTCCATTGGATTGTTTCAGGGCATAATTAGTCAGATCACCCCTGTGTACATAGCTATAACAATTCTGTTATTACAAGTGATGTGCAACACACAGACACACAAGGACAGCGTTCATTGTTCCACTCGTACCTGCAGTCCTAGATGTGGTATCGAACTGGCCCAGCCAGGAGACAGGCTAGAGAGATGGAGAACAGAAGTGGAATGAGGGATCGAGAGAAAGAGAGACAGAGAGAGAGAGAGAAAAAGAGAGAGAGAGACAGAGAGAGAGAGAGAAAAAGAGAGAGAGAGACAGAGAGAGAGACAGAGAGAGAGAGACATATAGAGAGAGAGAGAGAGAGAGAGAGAGAGAGAGAGAGAGAGAGAGAGAGAGAGAGAGAGAGAGAGAGAGAGAGATGGAAACTGAGAGGGGGAAAGAGATGGAGAGAGACAGATATACCCACTCCTCATTAGCTGACAGTAAGACGCAGCCAGCATGAATAATGGATATCCCATCCCTTTGTTTTAAAGAGAGAGGGAGGAATCAAGCAGAGGAGAGGGCGGAGCAGCGTGAGGTGGGAATGTAGTCCCTCTTTGATCTGAAACCCAAACGGACTTCATTAACCATTTCACCGAGGCGCTTTAGAGCGAGGTGGGGTCACGCCGGGGTGGGTGAGGATGAGAGAGAAGCGAGGAAGGGGTGTGTGGCGGAGGGGAGAGAGAGGGTGGGAGTGGAATTAGAGAAGGGTTAGTGGAAAAGAGGGAGAAAAGGGGGGCGAGAGGGCATGTGTGTGTGTGTTATGTTAAGAAAGATTAAGCAAACGTGTGACTGGAGGAAGGGTGGCGAGAGGTCAGGAGAGAGATTAGCCGGCAACAAAAGAAGTCGAAATTCAAAGACCAGGGCCAGCCATAGAGACAAGCGAGCGGGAACGACAACGTGAGGGGAAAGAACGAGAGAGCATTACTGGAAGCAGCGTTACAAGAGGACGAGCGACACCGTTAAAACCCCCGTCTCAGAGAGCTGCACAGCTGTGACGTGGCCCTGACAGGAAAATGGTGGCCCCCGTGCAGTGACCCGACTCTCTCTAGTCCTGCTGGCTCTGGTGACACCTCCTCCCTCCCCAGACCTCCCTGAGTGACGAAGCCCGCTGGATGAAAGTGTTTCATGGCAGTTTTTCTTCTGAGCGACGGCTCGTTAGGCCTGTCCTCCTAAAGTGTGTCTTAATTAGACGCTTGGCGTGTGGGTGTGTGTGTGTGGCGGTGGGTGGGTGGGGGGGGGGGGGTTGGGGGGGGGAGTCGGATGTATCAGCTGTCCATCTGTCTGTCTGTCTCGGGGCTAACCCCTCTCCCTGTCTCCTCTCCAGCGCCCTCTCTGGTGAGCGAGCTGCGGGCGGAGAAGGTGGACCAGCGCAGCGTGACGCTGGTGTGGAGAGAGCCCAGCTCCCCCAACAGCAGCCGCACCGAGTACGAGATCAAGTACTATGAGAAGGTACAGTCACTGCTGGCACACACACAAACACACACAAACATAAACACACACACACATACAGTACCAGTCAAAAGTTTGGACACCTGGGAATATGTGTCAAAACTTTTGACTGGTACTGGAAATATCCCCACACACATATATAAACACAAACACACGCAAACATGCACAGACACACACATACATGTTTTTTTTGGGGTGGGGAGATGATTACTTAAGAGCTTAATAACGTTTGCTCTTCTCCATATGTTGGGATTGCATGATAGGCATGCTTCAGAATCCAAACAGTGCTCCATAAAGCAGCTTTACAGTGGCTCCATCAAAGATATTAAACCTATCCCGCTGTTGTTATTGACATGAGATAGGAGAGAGAGTACATTTCTATTTGTTCTGAAGAGATGGCATCAGGAAACAGATGTCCCTCAGACACAAACAGACTGGGGCCCACAGAGAATATGTGTGTGTGTGTGAGTGCATGAGTGAGTCATACACTCATGTGCACACTGCTTACACACACACACACTCACTCTTAGACAGGAAAGCAGAGTAACAAAACAGAAGTTATGGGTTGGAGAATGTGTTGGCTTGGAGATGAGACTCCTTCCTCACTTCTCAGCTGTTGTCAGAAGAAGACCAGCTTTTCAAACACAGATCTTTGTCACTCACATACAGTGCCGTTGAGGAGTTTCCTAGTCTTTGAGATTCCAAAGTTTGACCAACATTTCTCTGTCCCATGTTCATCGCCCCCCCCCCCCCCCCCCCCCCCCCCCCCCCCCCCCCCCCCCCCCCCTCCCCCCCCCTCAGGAGCACAGGGACCAGAGCTACTCCACGGTCAAGACAGCCGCCACGCGCATCAGCGTCAACAACCTACAAACCAGGCACCGCCTACGTCTTCCTCATCCGCCTTTCTCCACCCCGGCCCCGCCCTCCTCCTCCCTCTCCTCCTCCCCTCTGTCGCCCGCCTCCTCTTCTTCCTCCTCGGCTATCGACTACGGGGCCTACAGCCAACCCCTGGAGCTCCAGACTCTTGGCGAGCGTGAGTAGACCTTTCCCTGCCACCTCCGCTTCTCCTCTTCTCCCTTTTTCTCGGCGCTCTCTCGCTCCAACGCCGCCAGGCAGCTTGGGATAGGGCTGGTGTGGGCGCCAGGCCAGCCTGGCACAATGAGGCCTCCTGTTTGCTAAGAAGACAGAGAGAGAGAGATGGAGAGAGAGAGGGGAGGGAGAGAGACGTGTCTGCGTTGGAAATATGTGTGAAGATCCAGGATTTTGCCGCTGAGCTGTGAAATGGCTCCTCATTCTGCATGCCGATAGGATGTCCCTGTTTTCACCTCCTCCGGAGTGTCTCTGTGTCCCGTGTGTGTGTGTGTGTGTGTGTGTGTGTTCACATGGCCACGCTAGCACATTCTCACTTGAGAGTGTCATGATACATATTTAATTCATTTTTGCATATATGCTTTTGTTTGCCTCTTTGTTCAGTGTGACTATGTGTGTGTGTGTGTGTGTGTGTGTGTGGTGTGTGTGCAATAAAGCTGTCAGTTCTCTAACAGTGTGTGTGTTCCACAGTGGCCCTGGCCTCCAGTGAGCAGAACCCTGTAGTGATCATCGTGGTGATTTCTGTAGCTGCCCTCATCATGCTGATGTCTATGGGAGTGGGACTGCTCATCTGGAAAAGGTACACACACACACACACACATGACACAGATACACTGTCATTGAGTAGAGTAAATGTAATCTGTACCGTAGGTATTGTATGTTTTTTAAATGGATTTAACGCCAATATACACCTAACAATATACATCATGTCAGCTGCCGATTCTGTTTCTGTACACACACACACACGCCACTCTATTCTAATCCCGATCACAGTAATCCAGCTTCCACAGTACACGTCCTGTAATGACAAGGAGAGCAGCTTAAAGGAACGATGAGTCTGCTAAGCCTCCAGCCGCCCCAGTGACACACTCACGCTCCCAGACTGGCTTCCTCACACACGCATCACATTGTTCATCACCGCTTTAATGAGACATGCTGACTCTGGATTACCGAGGTGACACGTGTTGATTCAAATAGGCTCCGCAATGTTCAATTAACACGATGGAAGCCATCTTTTTTTCTGTGGGCATATTGGAAGGTTTAGAAGACTGGCAAACATCTTTGTTTGGGGCATAATTCGATTAAAAATATCACCATACTGGTTATAACCAGAGTTTGGATGAGAGGTTCAGATGAGCTTTAGCATGAATTCCGGGAAGCACAGTAGGATCACAGAAACAGACAGAGAAAGCAATATAGACAAAGAAAAAGAGAGATAGAGAGAAATACAGAGAGCAAGGAGAGAGAGAGAGACAGAGAGAGAGACAGAGAGAGAGAGAGAGAGAGACAGAGAGAGAGAGAGAGAGAGAGAGAGAGAGAGAGAGAGAGATGAGAGAGAGAGAGAGAGAGAGAGAGAGAGACAGCCACAACGTGAGGCCCGTCTACAAATGGGCCTGTATTTTTTCAACAGTTCACTAGATTATGGAAAGTAGCTCTTTCCATCCTTGACATCTGTCCAAATGTATGGCTGGCCCGACTCTCACACACGCCCACACACACTCCCCCGCGCTTGCACACACACACACCTCATCACACATGCTCCCATGAGTCCTCCCGCTCACTTTCGCCCCCCACACAATCACACGCACACCATCGAAAACATTCAACGTTTTAATCAATTGTCAGACAAGCTTTTGGAGGTTCCGCAAGAGAACAATAGCCTCAGCCATCACAATATGGCGATCTCTCTCTTCCTCTCCTTCTGTTTTTCTCTATTGCTCTTATTCTCTATCTCTTCCTCTCTTCCTCCTTCTTCCTTTCTTGCTTTCTTTCACTTTCTTTCTCTACTGTTCTATTTTTGTCTCTTTCTGTCTGTCTTTCTCAGACCTCGCCCACACAGCCCCGACGTGCATGTCTCACATGAGAATAGATCAAAGAAAACCTCTGTTCATTCACTACTGCATGATACTTTGTGTGATACACAGGAACTGTCAGTCAGCACTCACACACAACCACACACATACTTGTGAGCACATAGACACATGCACTCACAGGCAGCCATAATGGGAAGAGTTACGCACACAAACACCACCACACATGTAGTGTATTTCAGGGTAAGCTATGTGTTTAAAGTATTCCCATTGTAATTCATGTGTTGGCAGTGGACAGCCTCACCGTGCATGTGAGTGTGTTTGTCCATTAGATAGCTTTTCTGTCTGTGTGACACAGACAAAGACAAATAGGTCAGTACCACAATTAGGAGCCTCTCATGTTTGCAAATATGGCCAACCCCACCATGTCTGCAGGGCCACAATTACAAATGATCACTCATGACACACACACACACACTCCATTACCAGGCAGCCGGACGTATTTTCTGCCCACTTGAATGAAATGGTTCTGTCAGATCGAGTAGCTCTAAATTGTGTTTGCTGGATTTGTTTGCGCCGCGGGGTCATACAGGACCACTCACCCTCCTCTCCTCCCTCTCTCCCCTCCCCCCCATTCAAGGCCTCGTTAGGTTATAGACGTAGTTGCGTACGTAATGCACAAAGACAGTTACCCACACACTTTGCGAATGGCGACAGAGATGTTAACAAACACAAATGGATGAACTCTGCCGAAAGATGACACGCACACACTGACACACACACACACAGAGACTAGTCATTGGTGCTTGTCAGGGCATGAGGGGTCAGGCTCTGATGGTCAGCCCAGCTATTTTTCCCCTCCGGTGGACAAGAACCTTGTGACACGGTCACATGAACAGCGGATGGAACAGTGGAAGGGAAATAAGAGGGGGCGGATGGCAGAAGGAGAGGTGAAGGGCTATCTCCAGAAGGAGAGGTGAAGGGCTATCTCCAGACTGTGGCTTTCGGCGACAGAGTCACAGGAGCGAAGGATTGTGCAGAGAGAAAGCAAGGAAGAGAGAGTGAGTGGCAGCGAGACAAGAAGGAAACGAAAGAAACAAAGAGAAAGTGACGGAGGAGAGGAGTCCGGCGGGCCAGCGTTCCTGCTCAGGCCTGCTGTGCGTTTGGTTCAGCCAGTGCTCCAGCCTATCACTATTCTCCTCCGATGAACACGACCCCACCCCCCGCCCGCCCGCCGCCACACCCACACCCCCCTGTCCACACTCCCTCTCTCCACACCCCTCCCTGCCGCCCCCCTCTCATCTTCTCCCCTAACCCCTAACTTCATCCGCGCCCCTCTCCACCCCCCTGCTTCCCAGACCAAAGCCCCGCCCCCCTCCGCCCGCCCCCACCACCCCCGATCCTCAGTCCGCTGTCCCATCTCAAACCCCAGACTGGGAGGTTCGGCGACTCAGACTGCCCTCGCTCGTTCTACTGAGAGGAGGTGTCATGGCTCCCTCATCACCCGCCAACCCCCTGCCACATTATGTGGAATAAATGGCAGAGGTACTTGAAGCAGAATTGGAATGGGGCCCCTTGCATGCACTCTTGCCCTTCTGCTGTACATAATGTGTGTGAGAGTGTGTGCGTGCTGGTTGGTTGTGACAGCTGGGTGAAAAGTCTGCTGGCCTTGATGGTTTGGGGAATATGTGTGTGTGTGTTTCAACTTCTGCCTGATTCATGTCCTGGCATTGCACTGCGAAGGCAGGAAGTGCCAGTGTGGCTACACGTGCATATTACTGTTCCACAGAGTCTTGTGACCGGAGACACACTCGCCCCGCCACCCCTCCAAACACACACACACTTAAAGACACACACACGCGCGCATGGTACATGGACACGCTGGTGAACAGATGTGGACGTGCTTTCCTTCTAATGTGTCTCCCTCTTCCCCTCTTCCTCCATCCTCCAGACAATGTGGATACAGCAAGGCCAGCCAGGAAGGAGACGAGGAGCTCTACTTCCAATGTAAGTAATACATGCTAGCTGTGCGCGCGCGCGTGTGTGTGCGCGCGCGTGTGTGTGTGAATTTCACGCGAACCTCTGTTTATCTGTCGGCTATACTTTTCAGGTATAGTCCCATTGAGATCCATTTTCTTTGAACAGCATCTACACCACACTATTTACGTGGAGGGCTATCTCAGGTGTGAGAGTGTGTGTATATGTTTGTGTGTGTTTGTGTTTGTGTGTGTGTGTGGGGGGGGGTGTTTGTGAGAGAGAAAACGGGAGAGAGAGAAAGCGAGGGCGAGAGAGAGAGATTACTAGTGAAGTATAAGTAGCATGGCAGCATTAAATCTTAATTCCGC
>NW_026911226.1:5000-17500 GCF_963692335.1 Osmerus eperlanus | reverse complement strand
ACACATTTCGTTAACAGTTAACAGGGTTAACACATAACATGTTGTTAACAGTAGGGATTAACACATAACATGTTGGGTGGGGGGGCAGTGACAGGGGTGATCTGGAGCACACAACCAGTTGGAGTGGAACCAGAGGTGACAGCAAACTTATATGTGTTATAAAGGAATCAATTAGGTTTAATAATGTATCACTCCTCCGATGTAAGATTCATTTGTTAGCGCTCTGATAAATCTGCTTCAGATAGGCCGCTGCCCTGGCGTGGTACACCACATCTACATCACCACACTCACACACAGGGTACTGTACGCATCAGCGATGCCTGGGGTGGGGTGATAGGGTAGGGGGGGTGGGGTGATTGGGTTGGGGGGGTGGGGCAGGATTCATGTTTTCAGCTCCATGGAATGTCAAGTCTCTGGAGATCTCCCCTTCTAATTACTGAGAGGGGGAGAGAAATCTCTTTGTTCCACCTTTTAATACATTAATTGATAAAAGGATGCCGGGTGGGGGTCGGATGAGGGGGTGGGGACTTAATTTTTGGATGAGGGGGGTGGGGTCCTCTGGGCAGATGAGGCAGGGCGACAGGGTGCAGCTAAAGGCCTGTTTTCAGAGGGGCTAATAATCCTGTTAGGGGCCCCGGAGGGGGGGGGGGGGCAAGGCATTCCGCTATCCCAGAGGCCTTTGCAAACGTGTGAGGAGGAAGAGGGAGGGAGGGGGTGAAGTGAGGAGGGAGGGGGTGAGAGGGTGAGCAGCACGGCCTTAATTAAGAGTCTCCTCAGGGGGGGGTGGCGTGGAGGAGCTCACCGAGACCCCGCCCACACCAGCGCCACTCTGGAACCCTGAAACAGGAAGTGGCGTCCGCGCCCGCTGGGCGCCCCGTGGAGCTTTAATATGAACCTCACACAGCGCACAGGCAGACAGATGCCACAGCACATCACTGGCCCGCTTCACAGACGGGTATTAGGTTGTGACTAATTACCCAGGTGTGTGTGTGTGAGTGTGTGGAGCTGTGTTACATCTAGGATGAGGAAGAGGAGGAAGAGGAGGAAGAGGAGGAAGAGGAGGAAGGAAGTGTGTTCAAGGAGAAGGTTGGTCACAATGGGAAAAGGAGAGGGGAGATTGATGGTGCTGAAACGGTGCCTTATCTGTGAGTGTGTTGTGTGTTGTGACTGTGAGTATGTGTGGGTGTGTGTCGTGAGAGTGTTGTGTGCTGTGAGAGTGTTGTGTGTCGTGAGAGTGTTGTGTGTCGTGAGAGTGTTGTGTGTTGTGAGAGTGTTGTGAGAGTGTTGTGTGTCGTGAGAGTGTTGTGTGTTGTGAGAGTGTTGTGAGAGTGTTGTGTGTCGTGAGAGTGTTGTGAGATTGTTGTGTGTCGTGAGAGTGTTGTGTGTTGTGAGAGTGTTGTGTGTTGTGAGAGTGTTGTGTGTTGTGAGAGTGTTGTGTGTGTGTGTTTGTGTATTAATGTCAGAGGTGTTAAGCCGGGAAGGGAAGCATGCGCCTCACTGAAACGTCCATCCTAACCCCCCACCAAGTTCCCTGTCTCCTGCCCACCCCCCGTCCTCTCTCATCAACCCCCCCCCCACCCCCCACCCCCCAACCACGAGCCAAGAGGTCTCAAGACTGTCAAAAGCATTTTCCAGAAATCTAAAGAGAGGAGACGGGATGAGAAAAAAAAACAGGGACCTGCTACATGCATGCTCACACACACACACACACACACACACACACGCCCGCTCTCTTGCGAGGCTGTCAGGTAAATTAGATCTGAAAGCTGACAATTTCTGACCATATTTCCTTGATTATTTCGAACAAATGCACACCAGCCGCTCTAAGGAGATTAAAGTAACATAAAAGTCCGTGGAGGGAGGAGGCAGGGCAGAGAATCAGGTCACCCCCATTTGTCCCCCCGTCTGACAGCAGCTATATCGCTATCCAATCCAATAAAAGTCCCCCCCACACACACACCCCCTCCCCCTTTTGCTTTAATTAATTTTACAGCTAGCTTGCTTAATTACTTTCAATCAAAATCCTCTTGCCATCACAAAATTAGAAATGGTTCAACTCCATTAGTCTAAATTCTTCATTTACATACACAAAGACTGTCAGCGCTTGCTAAGCAAACGGGCTCCTGGTTGATGAGATTGTTTTTTTTTTAACAGTCCTCCTCTCTCTTCTCGCTCTCTGTCACTCTCTCGCTTACACACTAAATCTCACCCTCACAGACACATGGTGGTGTAAAAAAAAAAAAGAAAAAAAAAGACTAATTTCAAAACTAGCACAAAATGATTTTCCACCTTAGTTAACACATTCTTCATTTAACAGTTGCTCAGGTGACCTAATGCATCCTGGGTAACGGAGTTTGGAGAGAGACAGAACAAAAAAAAAAGACAAAAAAAAACAAGTGAATCCGCTAACAACATTCTGCTTCACTACATCCAGTTTTCTGTGAGCGATGACCAGAATGTCCAGGCTCAGCTGAAGCTGTCAAAAGCTTGTCAGAAGCTAAGCTGATCTCCATGTAAACCCAGGCTAACTAGTCCTCTCTGTACTGGCTTTTATTTACCCGGCCATAGACAAGCTGCAGATTACACAATGACACGCAGGGACCTACAAATCTGGGCACTTTGTGGCTGAGTATCACCATCCCTCCATCACTCCATCCCTCCATCACTCCATCACTCCATCCTCCATCACTCCATCACTCCATCCTCCATCACTCCATCACTCCATCACTCCATCCTCCATCACTCCATCACTCCATCCCTCCATCCCTCCATCACTCCATCCCTCCATCACTCCATCACTCCATCCTTCCATCGATGGAGAGAGGGAGGAAGAGAGCAGGAAGGGGGGAGGGAGAGAGAGGGAGGGAGGGAAAGGTGGAAGGATGGGAGGGAGGGTGAGAGAGAGGGAGGGGAGAGGGCGAGAGGGTGAGAGAGAGGGAGGGAGGGAGGAAGAGAGCAGGAAGGGGGGAGGGAGAGAGAGGGAGGGAGAGAGAGAGAGGGAGGGGTGAAAGGACAGGAGGGAGGGTGAGAGAGAGGGGTGAGGGAGAGGCGAGGGAGAGGAGAGGGTGAGAGAGAGGGAGGGAGAGAGGGAGGGAGGAAACATGATTTTGTGAGAGGGGCTGGGCCCGGTGTGATGGGCTCAGCTATCCAGGCGTCCTCTCCATCACACACACTGCCCTGGGCCTGCACATCATCAAGAATTAAGGACATGCAGATACGGTTTGTGGGCTGACCATAAAACACACACACACGCTCTTGCTACAGCGATACACTAACTAGGTCCTGCGATGAGAGCCATGGACTGGTGTGATGTACTCATTGGTGCGATTCCCTCGAACCTAGCGTCTCCAGAGTTAAACCCTCACAGCCTAACAGCCCTATACACACACTCACACACACACAGACAGGCCCGAGCCAACACCAGTCCTCTTTGACCCCCCCCCCCCCCCCCCAGGGTCTGAAGGGCCGTGTGGGGGGAGGAACAGGAACACCTTGAATAAACGGGGGGTAGATTTGTAGCATTTGCCAGCTCTTAATCGCTGAAAAACAATCTACCCAAGTGTCCACTGGCCAGCTCCTCGTAAAAAGCCCGAACTCACTGGCTGAGTACAATACAGGTCAGAGCTGTCCCGGTTCTCCATGTCCACTAAACCCTCCCTCTGCCCTCTCTACGCAGTCCCATTAACACCCGTAATTATCCAAATCCATCATTCTAGGGGTAAAGGAACACTGCCTCTTTAATTCAATTTAAAAGGATACATTTCAGACTCACATTCACTTCAGGCTCGGACGACCACCCCGCTTTCCCCCCTGGCCTGGCTGGTTGCTATGGGTGGAGGCCCCATGGGGTTGAGGCTGAGGGTAAAGGCTGAAGTGAGGCTGAGGGTAAAGGCTGAAGTGAGGCTGAGGGTAAAGGCTGAAGTGAGGCTGAGGGTAAAGGCTGAAGTGAGGCTGAGGGTAAAGGCTGAAGTGAGGCTGAGGGTAAAGGCTGAAGTGAGGCTGAGGGTAAAGGCTGAAGTGAGGCTGAGGGTAAAGGCTGAAGTGAGGCTGAGGGTAAAGGCTGAAGTGAGGCTGAGGGTAAAGGCTGGATGTGAGGCTGGATGTGAGGCTAATTGGCAGAGAGGGTCAGATCCACAGTGTTGCTCCCTCGGCTGGTGGTGAGCAGCAGGTCTGGATCCTAGTCACACACACACACACACACACCATCGCTCACCCTAGCACACAGACACATATCCCCTACACTTTCCCTCTCTCTCTACACTCACACACACACACGGGCCCCTCTCCCAGTACCAGCCAAGCTCACCGGGGCTTGGCTAATCCTGTCACATCGGGCCAAGCAGGCCAGGCTGAGGGTTTAACAGCGGCGCACCTCCACACTTCACCACCACCACCCCTCCTCCACCTCCTCTCCCTCACTCCCTCCCTCCCTCTCTCCTCCTCTCACTCCCTCCCTCCCTCTCTCCTCCTCCCCTGACTTCCCAGGGTCAGGGTGGCCTGTTCAGGCATGCGTGCAGAGACAGTCGACAGTACAATCCCCCCCTTCCCTCTCTATCTCCCCCTCTCTCTCTGTCTATAGCTCTATCTCCCCCTCTCTCTCTGTCTATAGCTCTATCTCCCCCTCTCTCTCTCTCTCTCTCTGCCTGTCTATCCCTCTGTCTCTCTCTCTCCCCCCCCCCCCTGTTCTAAACAGACTAACAGCAGACTTGATCCCAGAGCAGTCACTGCAGGAACACACTGATCACTGTTGCTTCACTACAGCCAGAAAGGCCCCCCAACAGCAGCAAGTGCAGCCGTGCGAGGGTCAGGCCTGCGAGGGTCAGGCCTGCGAGGGTCAGACCTGCGAGGGTCAGACCTGCGAGGGTCAGACCTGCGAGGGTCAGACCTGCGAGGGTCAGACCTGCGAGGGTCAGACCTGCGAGGGTCAGACCTGCGAGGGTCAGGCCTGCGAGGGTCAGACCTGCGAGGGTCAGACCTGCGAGGGTCAGGCCTGCGAGGGTCAGGCCTGCGAGGGTCAGACCTGCGAGGGTCAGGCCTGCGAGGGTCAGGCCTGCGAGGGTCAGGCCTGCGAGGGTCAGGCCTGCGAGGGTCAGGCCTGCGAGGGTCAGACCTGCGAGGGTCAGGCCTGCGAGGGTCAGACCTGCGAGGGTCAGGCCTGCGAGGGTCAGGCTTGAGAGGGTCAGGCCTGCGAGGGTCAGGCCTGCGAGGGTCAGGCTTGAGAGGGTCAGGCCTGCGAGGGTCAGGCTTGAGAGGGTCAGGCCTGCGAGGGTCAGACCTGCGAGGGTCAGGCCTGCGAGGGTCAGGCCTGCGAGGGTCAGACCTGCGAGGGTCTGCAAGTTCATCTATATCAAGATGGTGTTTGTGCTTATCATGTTCCCTGATAGGATATTCCTGTGCAACACAACAAACGTCCGCAGGATCGAGTTACAACAATGTTTTACACATTACATTTTTTTTATCAAGTATTTCACCAGGGTGCTAGTGATGTGTGGTTTGGCGGGTGTGAGTTCATTCTAAAGCTTGATGGACTGTTTCAAAGGAACACAACCAAGATGAGTAGTGTAGGCAAACACTGACACGAGGCTAAGCAGCCTGAGATCGTCCTCTAAACGCTCCTGCGACAGCTTCGTTAATGTGGGCTCCCCCTCGTCTGATTATTCAGTGTGAGGGTAAATTGCCCCCATTTCCACAGTATACACATCATCCCACCCCCACCATGCCGCCTTTAAACACACACACGCACACACACGCACACGCACACACACACACACAGCGTTCCCTTTAAATTTCCCAGACACTCATTGTTTAGCCATTTGAGACAGACTCTGGGAGTTTCAAATGATTTTAGCCATGATTTAATTTAGTTTGTTAAGGGGTGATGTCAGCACAATGGGGAAGCAGCCTTTAAATCCACCACATTCACCCCAAACGCCCAGATGAGATAATCAGTGGTGACGTCTACGAATACCCGTATTATATTTGCCCATCGCCTGGCTGAAGCTGTTTAAACTCATCAGCGTTATTCTCTTACTATTCTCTGGGAAAGAGAGGAAAAAAAACCAGCCCAACTTATAGTCAATACTGTCCTCCCCTTTAGAGGGCCAGAGAAACGCGGCTGTAACAATAGATTAGTTTATCGCAGAGGATGAGAGAAAGGCTGTTATTGCTGCGTGACAACTCAATACTCGCTAGTAACACCCAATACTAATTTAACAAAACTAGTCACGGCTTTGAACTGCACGCACGCCCCTGATCAGATCCTGGCAGAACCAGTCCAGTGTCGTACCAATTCCAGAAAAATAAAATCTGGTGTTAACCGGAATAACCAACCAGCCCTCTTCATCAGAACTACTGCAACAGGCTATTTTTTTCCCTTGCCAAGATGGCAGGAGGACAGGTTTTCTTCACCCGTAAGCTTGTAATTCCCATAAAAGGCTTGAGCTCGACAACTCAGCAGAGGAGATAAGAAATGGATCAACCTGAGCCGTTCTCATGGCTTCTTAGATGTTAAACCTGAGCTTCTTTTACACTCCGCACACTGGCAGGCCTTGTCTGCTTCGACTAGAGCTGAGGTATCCCACATGATTAGTGGTCTGGAGCGCAGGCAGGGAGGGCACAGGTACTAACCCTGTTGGCAGGGAAACCGAGGCGGGGTCCTGTGACCACGGGCAACACCAGCACTCCAGACACAACAACACAGCGCTGACCCGGACTGTTTACCACAAGACCAAAGAGCCGTCTAACTCCCAGTTCCCGCTCTTACCATGCCGTGGAACAGAACCAGCTCTTCTGAGACGTTTTTCACGACAAAACATCGGAAAATTGAATTGGGATCTTAGTGTTTGGCTGCAGTGTATGTTCACTGGGCCTAGCTTGGGTCTAGCTGTGTATTCTGTGGTTACTAAGGGTGGAGTGTGAGGGGAGGATTCAGACAGCCTGCAGTAACTCACTGAGGCAGGATATCCTCCTGGACTATGAGCAGCCATGTTGGCCTGCACCTGTTATTAAAGAGGCTAATCTAGCCAACATGTCAATGTTTTAACACTTTTATTCACCATTAATAAAAGAGTGCCCTGGGGGTGTGTGTGTGTGTGTGTTTTTGCAGGCCGCTCCAAGTTGATTTAATTTAGTTTGTATTTTTAGATTTTCTGTCTTTGCTAATTCAACAGTCTCCCCACACTCCATTAGCGTAAACAAAAAAAAACTTGTGAATTATTGACTTTATTAAAGAATTATAACTGAGACTGAGTCTTCGCCTGCATGTGCATTTATATTTTTCTATTTCCTGTCAAAAGGATGCCCAGAGGCGTATGTCTTATGCATTAAATACAGGCTAGCATGTACAAAGCCTTCTTTCGTTCAAATCATTTACATGACAGAGGATGTGTGGGTCGTTGGTGTGTTGAGTTATTGAGCTCTGCTCCGTGTTGGGAGCTCGCCTGCTCTGCTGGTGTTGGGAGCGGTACTCTGACCTGCCGTCCAGGGATACCAAGCACCCTCAGGCTGAATCCTGTCGTTCAATACAACAACAGGGACGGCATCCGCTTCTCCGGCCTCGACTGGCATTCCAACGCGCGTAAGGACGAGGGTGAAACGAAAACGAGAGCTGGTGGTCTTGGGAGGAGCGGGGGATGAGGAGGAGAACAGAGGGGCCGGAACAGAACCAGAGTTTTTTTTTTAAAGAGACTTGAGAAAGGAGACAAAAAAAAACTGAAATCTCCCTTTCAGGATGTCTGCAGTGTTGCTGCAGCTGTCCTCGCGCACGAGTCATGTGATGTTGCTCCATGGTTGCTCACCATCCTACTGAATGAAGGTTGCTGAGAAAAACGGAAAGATGCAAAGCTACACGGAAGAGGCGGAGAGGAAGGGGGAGTGGGGGACTTAAAGGACGTGATTTATCTGGGCTTGATTGCGTGTTAATGGAGGTTATGTGTATTAAGTGGAATCTAATTGGAACAGACACTAGAAGTCTGACAGATCGACATGATGCAGATGGATTGAGAGAGAGAGAGAGAGAGAGAGAGAGAGAGAGAGAGAGAGAGAGAGAGAGAGAGGGAGAGAGAGAGAGGGAGAGTAGAAGGGAGGGGAAGAGAGGAAGACAAACATACCAGAGGAGGGAGAGAGAGAGAGAGAGAGAGAGAGAGAGAGAGAGAGAGAGAGAGAGAGAGAGAGAGAGAGAGAGAGAGAGAGAGAGAGAGAGAGAGAGAGAGGGAGGGAGAGAGAGACAGAGAGAGAGAGTCAGAGAGAGAGAGAGTCAGTACAAACCAAACTGTAAAAAAGAAACCCCCGGACTTCCATCAGGGCTGTTGGAGCGCACTAGAGAGTCTGAAGGGTCTTGTGAAAAGAAAGCACTAGTGAAGCACCCCGAGAGCAAGGACAAAGAGTTCCACCTCTCCCAGCCCACGAGGACGCGTGTCCCCCTCGTGTGAGAGCAGAGGACAGGGCACGTGTCCAGGACTGGGACTGACTGACTGACAGCCCTGCTGGAGTCTGCAACACAAGGCCCCAGTTGCCACAAACATTCACTTCTGCTTTATTAGAAACGAGGAAAAAATACCCTCTCCTTAAAAAAATAGAAAAAAAAAACATGTGAGGGTAGGACAGCTGCCGGTACATTTCTCACCTCAGAAGAGAGCAACTGTGAGCTGGAACCCTTGGCTTGGCCTGACAGGTGACAACTGGTCTGAAGGCTCTCTGGTCTGAAGCCTCTCTCTCCACCCAATCTGAGGCAATTTTCTGAGGGAACTGAACGGCCTCTTTAAATGTTACCAGGAAAAAAAAACTGTAGTAGAAGGCCCACCTGTTTAGGTCGAACAACTGTCCGAGCAACGTCTATAACTAGAAACAGCAGAGGACAAGAATACAGAATCAGATTCAGATTCTGTATTCTTGTCCTCTGCTGTTTCTTCTGATTCTGAAGAATACAGGACTTTATAGTTCACAGAAACAACACAACATACTTCAATCTGTCTCATTTGGTATGTGGATCTGATGCAACGTTGACCTGTACCCAGGGCCCAATGACGTGGCCTGTTTAAGCCTCCAAGTAGGGCTGGCTGGATTGGCCTGAAATCCTGAAATGTCCCGAGAGCCGAACTGACAGTCAAACTGTCATTATTTAAATCTGGGTTGAAAATCTCGTCCTTGGGATGGGTCAGTCTCGACGCTGGCTGGCCAAAATGAAGGACTTGGCCTGGGATGACAGATAATGTTAACTTAATGCTCACTGAAGTCTGTTCAAATAAAAATGAATTGTAGTAAAAGTACGTAAATGTGGAGGGAGAGAGAGGTAGAGAGAGGGAGAGAGAGAGAGTGTCTGGGCATCGTTTCATGGTGGGTTACTGGATACAGCAGTACTTGAAACTTCACTCATCAACACAAAATGCTCAAATTGTTGTCGACGTGATCCCGTCACAGGGCTGAGACAAGGGAGGTACTCTGCTCACCGCTGATGTGATCCATGCTGACTGTTACACTAATGGCATTAATAAGGACAAAATTACTATTTTGAAACACTGAATGTTTATTCTCTTCATCTGGCTAACCTTATCTTGTCACTCCTTCTACCAGAGAGACAATATTGAGTGTATGTGGAATGCTAATGTTATTTTTGTAAATTTTGAAGAAAAAAATTAATAAAAATAAAAAAGCCTTTAAATGTTTCCTCTATTTCTTGCATTTTGATTGAGATGTTACCTAATGGAGCACAGTCCAGCCAACATGGAAAGGTCCCCAACCACAAGAAGGCATATTTCTATAAATGTGGGTTTAAACTTTGTACTATTGACTTCTGATCATACTCTAATATCATTACCTCGAACAGCACAATGGACTGTTGCAATATACTATGCAAACAACCAATCCCATGACAACATGGCAAACAGCTTTGAGTAATCAACACGTACAACATTGTTATACACAGTGTTTCTCCAACTTGTTTATAAAAAAAAATGTATATAAAAAAAGTGTGTTTGTGTAATTTCGGACACGCAACAAACAAACGTGTGTGTGTGTGTGTGCGCACACTGATCATGTTTAGCTTCTAACATTGAAAAGAACGACACTCTCTGATCAATGAATTGCTCATTGATTTTTAGGGAAGCCAGCTTAACTATCCATTCCAATTGATTTTTAGCTTTGCAGGGTGGTTTTAATGCATCCTGGGTATGTGTCCTCACCGATGGCTGCTAGATCCACACTCGTCGGGGAGGAATGCATGCATACACACAACAGCCTCGTCAAGTGGGAGTCAGGTGGCTGAGCAGTTAGGGAAGCGGGCTAGTAATCAGAAGGTTGCCAGTTCGATTCCCGGCCGTGCCAAAATGACGTTGCGTCCTTGGGCAAGGCACTTCACCCTACTTGCCTCTAGGGAATGTCCCTGTACTTCCTGTAAGTCGCTCTGGATAAGAGCGAGGTTAGGGTTAGGGCTAAATGTCAAAACCACTGAAGACGGTTCTTTCTTCCCACCCCCGTTTCTGAGCTCATTCCCGGATATGTGAGTCGTAAAATCTACAATTGTACTTTACTCTGTTGTTGAGGAAAATGTGCCAGTATTTCACCTCACAAAACCTTAGTCATCACTGATATGAGTGATACGTACACCGATACTTTAGACCTGCTGTACCTGAGATCTTGGTAAATGATCTATTTTGGATAAAAGCCGCGATATCCTTTGTTTTTATAACCAAATTACACCATGAGATTAGAGGCCAGGCCCATTGAGGTGAACAGAAAGTATTTCTACTTCTTTTAAAGTAGAAATTTCCACTACCCCTAACACCACTTATTCACCATGTTCAACACCAGAAATTCAGAGAAACCTGAATCCCCATGAGCACACGAACTAGCTAGCATATTCTCAGAAACACGGCCAAGCTAAAACATGGGATATTTAAAACCAACCCCATTCCTATCCAACTTCCTTTCTAAGACCACAAAACTGATGCTTTTGTGCTCACAAATTAATTAGAATCCCATGACTTAGGTATGACGGGCACAGTCTCATAATTGATACCAACTAACGATTAACAATTCATATCAACGATTAATAATCAATGGTTCTGTGAGGTAAGAGATAATGTCAAAGCAATGTGATCCAAAAGCCTGCCTAAATGTCATCTGTCATGTAGAAAGTCGTTAAAAAAAGGTCTCGTTTTTCCCTGTGCAGGGCTCTAGTTTCAGGGGAGAAGGATAGCCGTTCTCTAGCGAGGCATTGCATTTACCTATGATATCATCTGCTGCTCAGCATGAGGCTCAATCGCTCCCCCTTCACTCTCCTATTCACAGCTTTCCTCCAACCGAGGCAGAGCCTGTGTGGAGAAACTGTCTAGTATTCAGTGAAAAAGAGGCTGAATAAAGCCTACTTTACCCGTTCTTGTAAAAACCAGAAACACACAACCCAGCTTAATTAATGTTTTACAAGTGCTTCTGTATCCTTATTCAGGAGAAAACCCCTCTATCAAAGCCAGCAGGTTCAGATTACGTACACTAATTGAAATTCTGAATTTCTGAGCCAGCTTCTTTTCTCCTTCCCTCGTCTCCCTCTCTCTCTCTCTCTCCCTCTCTCTCTTTCTCTTTCTCCCTTTCCTTCTCTCAGCACACAATAAAGCCAGCGTTTTGTAGTCCACAAATGACACCAAATCATCAAAGTAATGTGAGCTTTTCTGTTTCTCTCTGTATTCTCATGTTCTGCTAGTGGGTTCATGAGACAGCTTAATAAAGCAGTAAATGCTTGGGGAAGCCTGAAAGCTTCTATGTTACTGTGTGTTTCTGTGGCACTATTTGTGTGTTACTGTGTGCAAGTGTACATGCGTGTGTGTGCATGCCTGCATGTGTGTGTGTGTGTGTTTCTATACTTCCACTAACAGTCTCATAGCATACCCTTTCATCTAATCCCCACTGAAGATCCTTTTCAATTAGCTAAAAAACATTATTAACCCTCGTGCTGCCTTCGGGTCACATGACCCAAAGGTTCATAACGAACCATCATTGTGTTTACCCAATTTTACCCAATACAAAAACAAATAAAAATACTTTTCTTTTAACCTTCGCAATGTGGGGGGTCTGAGACAGCCCGACGGTTAAAAGAAAATGCTTCACTTTGTTTTTGTATGCGGTAAAGTTGTCGCAATACGACGGTGGGTCACAATGACTGATGGGTCAGAACGACCCGAGGAGAACACAAGGGTTAAACAAAAATTTACCTGAACTAGAATCATGCCAAAAATGTTTTCTGTTGTCATACTGGTTTCCAAACCCTCACCAGTCAGTTTGACATCCCATCCCTGTTCTCCATTGTGTGGATCTGGTCCCTGTGCAGATGAATCTAGCCTGTTGACAGCCCCTGTGTGATTGTGTGTGAGGGTCATAGTGTAGACAGGTTGGGTGGTTGTGTGTGTGAGGGTGATAGTGTAGACAGGTTGGGTGGTGTGTGTGTGTGTGTGACAGGGTAGATGGGCAGGGTGGTTGTGTGTGTGTGTGTGACAGGGTAGACAGGCAGG
>NW_026911226.1:0-2500 GCF_963692335.1 Osmerus eperlanus | reverse complement strand
GTGTTATTGGTTGTGCTACAGGATTATAATTTTCTTCAGATCTGCTTTTTTTTAAGGTAAAACATGAATGCTTGAACACTATTTCTGCATGTTTGTGAGGAGGTCTCTCATGCATACTGGAAAGAAACATTTCCTCAAACGTAGGCGGTACAGCAGCACAGCTGAGGACGGGAGCACACACTCTCCTCTCCTCACGCCTGCCTCAAACTGAAATAAAGGAATAAAATAAATACAAATATTTGTTGGAATTGTCAGAAGCTATCTCAGCTGTATCTCACAGCAGCTCCAAAGAAAAATAGATACACCTAATTCAGTCCTCTTTTTTTACACTGTAGAACGACAGAATTATCCTCAAATATGACAAGAAGACTGTTGTGTCCCCTTTTAAAACCCTAACTTTCCTGAATTTCTCTTTTCTGCTTCTCTTTTCTCTCTCAGTTTGCCCGAACAAACAATCCCCTTGTTAGCAAACTGTTAAGACAGCTGCTTGGTATACAAATTGCGCTCGACCAAGCGAATTTGTTTTGCTAGGGTGACCTGTTTAATCATCTCATTTTCTTTTGGCGGACATTTATTCATCTGGTTTCCACGGTTACGGAGAACATTAAGGGGGGCACAGTAATAAGGCTGGAGAGTCAAACAGGTAATAAAAAAATTAACGCCATTTTCCGACAGCCGAGGACAGTGGGTGAAATGAATCAGGGGGAGAACGGATAGAAACAGGAGGGGTAGAGGAGGAGGCTTCAACAATAAGCCCTACTGGTTATTTTACCTCAGAAGATCAGCTGGCACCATTGTGGACATGACACCCCTCGGCACCCACCAGGAAGATAAAAGCTTCCACGCTGAGATTACAATCAGGACAATTAAAAGTTACCTGATGATAGTTATTAACTTTGTTCCCTTTTATTTCTATCTTTTTTTTTTCCAATTTTCTCTTCTATGCTCTAGGATGGAGGTAATGTGTGGTTATAGAAAACCAGTGTGTCAATAACACGCTGGCGACAACATGACGTTTATGAGGCCTGGTGAGAAATGTTTCATAGGCTTCTCAAGTCCTATCATGTTGTCTAATATCCTCCCAATAACAGCTGAGGAACAGAAGATGGCATTTACTGCACACTTTCAGTTTCCACACAGGGACACAAAAAAAAGATTTAAAAAAACTGACACGTCTTCAGAAATACAATAGTTCATAGCTGTTTCCTCCCCTGTGAGACTGTGGAAAACAAATGACCACGCCACCATTGGAGGGAACTACTTCCAGCCAAATATAGAAAATTCCGGTACAATAGGGAGAACAGGTGGTAAAGCACACAAGGCTTGAGAGCCGTGTTGCAGTGGAAGACCTAATAAGGCTATAGCAGGACAACAGAAAACAACGTAGAGTTCAAATGGTTTCCCTCCACTAAAGTCCGCTAGGACTTCTCGAAAACACCACCACATACACCCCAAAACTAAAATTAAGAAAACGAATTAGCAGAAGCATTGTAAAGTCGGATATTTCAGTTGACTATTTCAGTTGATTTTATTGTTTGGAGGCTTCGCAGTGAGAAGACAAACAATTATTTGACCCATTACTCACTGCTCTCAAATAGATGCACATACATTCTTCACAAATACTTGTGAGGAGATGTAATTTCCAGAAACTCTGTCTTCCTTCTTTCAAACATACTGCAGTTAATTGGACAGGCAGTGGTTCTGCTAACACAGAAACACATTTTTTCAGTCGAGCTGAACCTTCACCACTTATTAGTCACCTGTCCCCCTGCCCTTAACTCAAAACAAACCAGATCCAAATCTTTCCTCTGCTGTTGTGGTGTACTGGCTGTTAGGGGTGTCGAGAGGGGGGCGTAGGGGGGGGGCTACAGGGGGGAATCAACACTGATGGCAAACAATATACCCCTGGAGTGGGGAAATGAGGGCATATCAGCTGATGCTGCATCAGATACACACACACAATTTACACCATGACATATGCATGCAAAAACACACACACACACACACACCACGCACACCACCACACACAGAGACACACACACACACACACACACACATCACACACACACACAAACACACACTACTCCACTGTGTCAGCCTGCTCACCCTTCACCCCAAAGCAAAATCCTTAAGGATTGAACCCATGTCATACATAGCGGGAAGAAATCCCCAAAAGAGGACACATCCAGATTAAAGTGCTGAGAGAAGCTCTGGCCATGGGACACGGCCAACTGTTGGCCTAACAGCCTCTTAACAGGTGTGGACCGTGGTACCCCATGTAATCCTATCAAGTTACCAAGTTCAACAAAAAAATTCAGGCAAACTGCTAAACTCCTGAGCCCTCTACTGCATTCCCATCTCTCTCAGTTTCCATCTCTCTCTCTCTCCTTCCATTCCTCTTCCTCTCTCTCCCTCTCCCTCTCTTGCTCTCTCCCTCTTTCTCCCTCCTCTCTCTCGTCTCTCTCCCCCTCTCGGTCTGTTGGCAGTGACAGAACTGAGC
>NW_026911225.1:0-15420 GCF_963692335.1 Osmerus eperlanus | reverse complement strand
GGGGGGGTTGTCAGCGAGTCACCTAGTTGTCGAGGTCAAGGAACAAGTGAGACTCAAGATGGCTATCGGTCGAAGAACCGCAGAAGAGAGTGTCTCCTTTGTGCCGAAGCACTTCTCCTCCGGTCGTGTTGCGGAGGAGAGCGCTGGGGGCCGGGGGCCGGGGGGGCCCGGGGAAGAAAGAGAGCCTTTCAAGGGGCCCCCGTTTCCTCCTCTCCCCCTCTCTTGAAGTGTCACTTAGCTCTTAGATCTCGAGGCTCGCTTGCTCGCCGAAGGCCGAGGGAGTCCTCGTGATCAATAGCCTGTGCGCTGGGAGAGGAGGCCGGGAGAGAGAGAGAGAGAGCGAGAGTGTTTGTGTGTGTAGGGGGCGCGAGGAAGTCATTCACTTTGACGAGCCCTTGCTGCTCAGAGTCAGGGTGCTAATCTTTTCTGAACGGACGAGAGTGGATGGGATGACTTGTAGCCGAGGCAGTCCACGTCTGGAAATCATTTCCCTGCTAGTTTTTCAATTAGGTTTGACTTCTATCTTCAATCTGGGGTCATTCAAACAGCTCATCAGCTGTGTGTGTGCGTGTAGACGATGTGTGTGTCTCTGTGTGTGTGTGTGTCTGTGTGAGTACAACGACAGCCAGTGCTGCTCCTCGATGAGACAGCCCTGCTGGATACAAACTTGCCCCATCATTTGCCTTTACTCAAATGAACGAACTAGAGACAGATCCTTTAAACATCCTAAATCTTTACATATGGGAGTAGACACCCAACACAACACACATCATACACACACACACACACACACACACCAGGCAGAGAGAGAGAGTCATCACAAGGTTTTGTCTTTGAACAGAGCGGCCGTTTTGTTAGAGATGCACGTGCGCTGGACTGGAACAGAGACAGGCTCTTATCGTCCAATCAAAGCCGTGGTAGGTAGCAGTGGTGGAGACAGAAATAACCCCCTTCCTGCCTGCATTTATCTGCAGGGGGGATGAGGGCCGTTTGAAAGCCAAGGCCACTCCAGACACTCGTTTGAAGTCGACATGCGACGAGGGCTTCTGCTTTGTGTCTTATTGGAGAAGCATGGCGAGAGAGAGAGAGAGAGAGAGAGAGAGAGAGAGAGAGAGAGAGAGAGAGAGAGAGAGAGAGAGAGAGAGAGAGAGAGAGAGAGAGAGAGAGAGAGAGAGAGAGAGAGAGAGAGAGAGAGAGAGAGAGAGAGAGAGAGAGAGAGAGAGAGAGAGAGAGAGAGAGAGAGAGAGAGAGAGAGAGAGAGAGAGAGAGAGAGAGAGAGAGAGAGAGGACCACAGGGAGACAGAGAGAAACAGAGAGAATACGAAGGTTCGGAGAGGTAGTCGGAATGCTCGGACAGCGTTTGTACGTCTTCGTAAAGCATGCCCCCACACAGCTGTGCTTCGGAGAGCCGGTTTACAGTTTAAGGTTCCGTTTGATGTACCTGGGGAGTAAGATGTCCCAGGGGCCTCCGTGGAGACAGGCGGGGTGGTTCCGAGGGCCAATCCAAGGCACACGTTCCACTACAGAGCCCTCCAAACAGGCCGCCCTCTCTCAAGCCTGAGAAGTGGCCCCACTCAGCCCTCAATGAGCCCCCTCAGAAGGGCCCCCACCCTCAGCCCACCAAGGTTCCACCCTGACCCCCCACCCCGCCCTCCGTGGCCCCGGCCGCTGCCCCGTTCAACCCAGCGGCCGAAGGACAATGCCTCGTTTTCAAAGCAAAGCCTGGAAACAGAGAAGCCGGGTGCTAGAGAATTGCCTGTTTGCTGACGGAATCTTTAAAAGCAGCACCTCATAAATCAAAAACGAGCATAATGGGCATTGTTCCTCCGAGAGCTTCTCTTCCCACTGACACCCCTCCTCTTCTCTCCTCTCCTCTCCCTGCCCCCCCCCCCCCCCCCCCGCCCCACCTCTTTTGGCCTCTTTGCCACTCTTTTAAGAGAGAACGGGGCAAAGTCAGAGGTGGACATTTTTTATTTGGGTGCTTTACAGGGCCTCTTCTTCCCGCTCTCTGTCCCCCCCTCTCCCCACTCCTTTTCACCCTCTTATCCAAACCCCCAACACTTGAGTCGCAAGATGGCTCCCCGGCTTTCTTGAGCCTGGATCAACATAATCTATCGGCATACACATGGTTTACCTCATGGTCTTCTCCCTATGGCCTTGCCTCATTGTGATGTTGAAATGGGATTAGATCGAAAAGCCATTTTGCTTGTGTGTGTGTTGGTTCTGGCCATGTTTTAGCACAAAACAGAACAGAAAGGTTGCAGGCAGTATCAGCACAACTGCTTGACAGAGTAACTAATAGAGTGTGAGTGTATTTTTCACAAGGAGATGTTAGGCTTATATTATTTGTAAACATTCAAGAACGCTAAACAGCTCAATTGGCATAAATGCTTTAGAGGCGTGTGTATTTGTGTGTGTGTGTGTGTGTGTGTGTGTGAGTGAGCGTGAGTGAGCCTGTTTTTGTGTTTTGTCTTCCTCTCTGCCATAAAGGCTGCTCTTAAAAACGATCTGTCATGCTCTTGCATAGAAAGTATGTACTCGATCTGTTTTGATGTTAATTCGTTTTTTTGGACCTCTCCATGGCTCTCTTCCATTCTCTTCCACTCGTTTCAGACAACGTGTCAGTAATTAGCCAGATATCATCATAATTAGATAAATGACTCTCTATTCAATACACACCACGGCAAGCATACATATCTGCCAACACATTTCCATAAAGCGTTTCATTAGACACCTTATTTCACCTCAGCATTCACAATTGTATTCCATCCATCTATTTCTCTTCTATTTCATCCACCTCTCTCTCTCTCAAGGAATTTCCACCTCACGGTATGTCTCCTTGCGCCTTCACAGACAGGCCGTGTTACATGAATTAGCCATGAGCCACTCTTACATGAACTGTATTAGTACTGACTTTAAAGAGCATCACTGAGGAACATTGGAGGCGCAGGCGGGGCCATTGTTCTGGCCCTCCTCTGCCGTGGCGTAAAGGCCACTCTCTCCAGTATTGGACTGTGTGCGTGGACAGCCCAGTGAGATTACAAGGTGGGACGGAGAGCACTCTTCACAAAGGGCCTGTAACTCTGCCTCAGCACAACCTGCTTCGCGGCAAGGACAAAGGACTAACAAAGGACTAACAGGAGTAGTGATACTCCTGCCTGGTGTTACCTACACCTGCTTCCCTCCGACCCCACTTTCACCCCTCCCTTCCTCCCTCGCTCTCCCTCCTTGTTCTACCTCTTTCCCTCTGCTCTCTCCCTTTCGCTCTCCTCCTCTATTTCACTCTCTCCTCTTCCTCTCTACCTCTCTCTCTCTCTCTCTCTCTCTCTCCTCTCTCCTCTCTATTATCCCTCTCGTTCTTCCTCTCTCCTTCTCTCTCTCTCTCTCTCTCTCTCTCTCTCTCTCTCTCTCCTCATCTCTCTCTCTCTCTCTCTCTCTCTCTCTCTCTCTCTCTCTCTCTCTCATTGCCTGGATAGGTACACTGACAAGCGTGCTTGGGCACGCACCTGTAATCTCCGGTTCTACTGTACGAACCCTCCCTCCAAGCGAACATCAGAAACACATGTGATCCCATGTCCACATCACGGAGGGCAGCCACAGGGTTTCCTGCAGGGGCCACGAGGCCATGAACAGAGGATACGATCCATGTGCTGGGGTTTTCGTCAAAGCCCCCCTTATCGCCTCGTCATGATCCACTCTCTACGATTGGGCAGCGTTCCCCGAAACCTGAAGCCAGCTTGGCGGCAAAGCGCGTTCACTTTCAATTCAAAACGAGTGGTTCTCAAATGGCTTTTGATCATAGGTCTTGCATGTAATGTATCCCTCCTCCCAAACACCCACCCACCCACCTCTCCTACCCCACCCCAGCCTCCCCCGCCTTACTACTAACAGATTTCTTTTTTATGAAACAAGTCGAGTCGCCTTTCAACTCGGGCGCATGTCCGAAGCTGTGCATTGTGTACATGCCTAAGGCAGAGTCAGTGAAAGGTGAACAGGGCTGTGTTTGGCTCCTAAGTGGTTAACGGTGTAAAGAGGGGGGATTTAGAGTAAGCCTGGCAACCTGGAGCCAGTCGAGTGGTACAGGAAGAGAAACAGGACAGGAGGCCACTCCCTCGTCACGGCCACATGATGCTGTTACAATAACAATAACTAGAAAAATTACTTATTGTTATTGTAACACCATCATGTGGTCGTGGCGAGGAGTGGCCTCTAGCAAAACGTACTTTACAAAATTGGATTAATGTTACATTACAGTCATCCTAAATTGGTAGGTCTTAACTCTAAACAATTCAGAGTTATTTTGTGGTCGGTGAATGTGCAATGAGGAAAATATCTGAATTTTGGTGTGTGAAGGGAAGGTATTTTGCCTGGGGTGTGTGTATCTAGCGAGTGAGTACTGTTGATGTTGGAGGTCTGCCTGCGCTAATCAGGTTTGAGCTCCGTAATAGGGCCAAGCAGCCCTAGTAAGTGATTCATTGATTACAGAACACTATTCTCCCCATCTGCTTGATTACATTATGCGAGGGTTCCTCCACCTTGCACTCTCCTAACTGTGTCCTCCCTCTCTCTCCCCCCCTCTCTCTCCCTCTCTCTCTCTCTCCCTCTCTCTCTCCCTCCCTCTCTCCCTCTGTCTATCTCTCTCCCTCTCCTCTCTTCAGGGAGCTGATGCCCAAGACCCTGGAGGGCCAGATCACCATGGAGAAGACCCCCAGCTACTTTGTGACCAGAGAGGCTCCGGCCAGGATCTCGGCCATGTCCCGGGACACCAAGCTGATCGTGGTGGTGCGTGACCCCGTCACCAGGGCCATCTCCGACTACACCCAGACGCTGTCCAAGAAGCCCGACATCCCCACCTTCGAGAGCCTGACCTTCAAGAACAGGACCACGGGCCTCATCGACACCTCCTGGTCGGCCATCCAGATCGGCATCTACGCCAAGCACCTGGACAACTGGCTCCAGTACTTCCCCATGGGCCAGATCCTGTTTGTGAGCGGGGAGAGACTGATCAGCGACCCGGCCGGAGAGCTGGGCCGCGTGCAGGACTTCCTGGGGCTCAAGAGGATCATCACAGACAAACACTTCTACTTCAACCAGACCAAGGGCTTCCCCTGCCTCAAGAAGGCCGAAGGCAGCAGCAAGCCCCACTGCCTGGGCAAAACCAAAGGGCGGACCCACCCCAACATTGACCCTGAGGTGGTGCAGAGGCTACGGGACTTCTACAGGCCTTTCAACATGAAGTTCTACCAGATGACCGGACACAACTTTGGTTGGGATTGACGAAAATTCTGAGGACATGTTATTTGTTGTGAAGCTGTTTTGGTGTAATTTTCAGCAGCAAAAAAAGATGTGGAGACGTTGCTACAGTATAAATATATATATGTAAAATGTACAGAAATCTATTTTATAATAATTTATTTTTATTTCTAAGCAATTAATTCACTAAGCTGCCTAACCATATTTTGTACATCTGGCCCCGCCTTTAGTTTGAATAACATTCCACAGTTGTTTCAGTTTTGTTTTGCTCTTCCCTTTGTTGGTCTTGTGAAGCCAGACCGGCTGTTGGTGCTTCCAAATGCGAGATGAACACAGTTGGTAAAGGTGTAACTGCATCATTTTACGGGTACGTTGTCCACAGAGCAGTGGAGAGAAACCCCGCGACCACCTGCATCCTGATTTCAACATGCTCCTCCCCTTCACGTTCATCAGCCATCCTCTTCCTCCACCTTCTTCTCAATCTTGGCATCCTGGGATTCCTGCAGCATTTGCAACATTGCATCTGTCCAGTGATGTTTTATTCCCCAGACCTATTTTTTCCCTGCCCTCACATTGGCCAGACCAGCTGATCCGATGTCCCATTCAGTCAATAGCAGGTAGATCAATAGACCTAATTGGTGCTCATTGTGTCACTCATGCTTAAAGTATATGCCTGGCCTTTCTCTGGCTGTGCTCCCGCAGCCTGCACTAATGAATGGCCCATCCATCAAAGGCCAAATCCTGTTTGCGAGCGCACACGGCCCCTTGTTGACATTATGCTAATCTCGTAATGTAACCGAGTCCGATCGATCGGCTCCCCGCCCTCCCGCTCGCATTAGATGTGCTGCTGGCTCAGAGCCAGACACCGGCCCCTTTACCGACGAGTTCAAAGGTCAAATAAAGTCCCAATCGAATTTTCCTTGAGAGCCTTTTGATTTGTTGAGGAGGAGCCCACGGGCCTACGACTGGGTCGGCAGACCACCTGCTGAACTCGTTTCTCCACGGCCGGATGAGCGGCGGCTGGCGAGAGGCAGAAGGCAGTTGGCTTCCATCTTTCCGAGGTGGAGCATGGAGATGGAGATGGAGATGATAGAGAAACCACGAGCGCTCCGCCTCAGCGAGATGCCGCCTCATCAAAGGAAATGATGCAGAACATCTCTCAGATCCCTGACAGCAGATCAAAGGGGGGAGGCCTGTTCTTTAAAGTTCTGTGAGCAGGAACGGCCTCGGGCAGGGACGCAGGCCGGGACATCTCTGATGTCATCATCAGACGGACGCGTTCATGAGGGTGCATTTGATCTCCACAGTGGGCCTCGTTCACCATATCACCCCAACATGGCTCATTTTCCACAGCTCATCTCATCTTTCTACTTGTTGCCAAAAAAACACAAAAAAAACATGTTCCTCATTCTTGAGTTGTTCTGGAGCTTGAGATCAGGTTTCACACAGCTTGAGTGACTATCTTCTTTTTCATTTTCCTTTTTCATTTGTAATTGCTTCGCTTTGTTGTTTTTTTGTTTTTGTTTGTCTTTCTACTTGAATTCTTGATATGCAAGCGGGAGAACCAGTCTGTGGCTAGGATTCCGAGACGTACGATACATACCCAGACCCTTGCAGATTGTGGTTTGCAATTTCAAAGGCATGAGAGACAAAACCATGCGGTGCTGTGCTTTGCGGAAGTTGTGTGCGGAAGCAAGGAATCCTGGGAAGTCACCCAACTGTGTCCCAGTATGCACAGTAGCATGCTATGTAGAAAGAGCATACTATTTGTAGTCTACCTGTTAGTGTGGGTTTTGGAACACAGCCTCAGGTCTCGTCGACTACCACAGCAGACCACCAGGTTCATCAAGATCCCAGAACGAATGTACACTTTTCTGACTCTCTTTCCCTCAACACCTATGTTCTATGTGAAGGCTTCACCAATAATGAACCTTTGGGAGAAGATAATGGTGAACTCAATGGTACTTTATTTTGAAATTGAAATGATGATGTGCCTCTTAACCGTCCAATCCAATGGCAAAATCCAGTTTTTCTGCATTTCGACAGAACTTCAACCTAATTGAGCTTTTGTTCCTGGCTTGGCTTCTTCTCTGATAACGGGGAAACTTTGAGCGTTTGCAGAGTTCTGTTTGTCCTCGATTCTCGAGTTATCTCACGTTTCGTGTCAGGGACAAGTTTGTTCATTTCCATGATTGTGTGTGGACAAAAAGACGTCTCCCGCTTAGTGCAATGATGAAAGCATTTCTCCTGGTCCCTCTATGCAGAACTTCTATGCTGCCTGGCTAGCACAGGCTGTCTCATTCGGAAATGTCCCTCGTTCGCCCTGCCAGTGCTAGAGCAATGCATTGGAATTCTGGTCCAGTTGATGTAACAGTTGGGGCGTCTCTGACACTGTGGAACCATGGTGTCCATCCATGCTGCTTCAGTGGGTATGGTTGAGTTCTATTCAACCCTCTAGAGATGTGCAAATGTTGTGATGTCTGTCTTACCCCACATATCATATGATATTTAGTCTAGCAGATCTGTATGTATAAAAAAAATGAAAATACATGTAAATCAAGTATTTTGTGGTATGTACTTCAAAGTAATTAATTTTACACGTTGAAAGAGCAAAATGGAACAGATGTTTCTAGATAATTAAATACTGAACATTCATACTATTTCTTTGTATGAAGAAATAAATAAAAAGTATATATTTTACCAAAACTAGGTCTCCTGTGTTCAATGGTTTGAGTGCAAAGTAGACTTCAGTCAAATGAGTGTCTATAGCGTGACACTGAAGACACTTTATTGTTCTCCACAACTTACATAACGTGTTTATCTAGTTGTTCCTGGTACACTTATTGTCTTGTGGTTTACAAATTGCAAGGTTTCTGGGAAGCCTGTTCGTACGGGTTTGAATCAGACCGAACTCATGCTGTGACATCCTGGAGTGTGAGTGTGTGTTTGTGGTTGTTGAGATGGGTGGTCATTATGTACCCAGATGACCCAGACTGCGTGGGAGGTTTAGACTGGAGATGGATCGGATGATGCCCCCAGCCTCACCACACCCCACCATCCACACCCCACCATCCACACCCCACACCCCACACCTCACACCCCACACCTCACACGCCACACCCCACCATCCACACCCCACCATCCACACCCCACACCCCACACCTCACACCTCACACCTCACACCCCACACCTCACACCTCACACCCCACACCCCACACCCCACACCCCACACCTCACACCCCACACCCCACACCCCACACCCCACACCCCACACCTCACACCTCACACCCCACACCTCACACCCCACACCTCACACCTCACACCTCACACCCCACACCCCACACCTCACACCCCACACCTCACACCCCACACCTCACACCCCACACCTCACACCCCACACCTCACACCCCACACCCCACACCTCACACCCCACACCTCACATCCCACACCCTCGAACCTAGGGACAGGCACACAGCGAGTGACCTAATGAGATGCACCTCTGTGGTTATTTTAGTGTTTGGCAGTTAACCACCTCCAGGCCTAAACAGAAACACATTCACACTGTGTTTGGTGGTGTTTCCAGTTCAGTGCTCTGACGGGAACCCTGGCGTCTGCTGCAAGTTCATCTGGCATGGGAGCCCTGCTGGCCCCATAATATCACCATCAGTATATACACACTGAACTGTACACATTCCAGAAAGTAGTACATGCTGTTCACAAACCCAACAGTAGTACTTACTTTACCCACAGTATACCTTACTAGTTAGTACATACTGTCCACAAACCTTACAGTAGTATGCACTGTACGAACACCTCATGAGTAGTACTTACTATACCTAATGGGTACATACTGTTATATACATAATTAATACTTCATACTAATTGTATACCAAACATAACAGGTAGTACATACTACATATGCAGACTGAATAGCTGGGTGTTCAGTTTTTCATAATGTCATGCAATACATGCTCTACTTGGCATCATCATCGGTAAGAAAAATAATTCAGCTTTAATGCACAGTCTGTGTAGTATTGATGAATCTATTTAGGATTATTTTATTCCACTGCATAAGGACATCTGTCTGTTATAAAAACTAGATTGACTGAGTTAATAATAGAATGGGATGGTATAGTTTAGGTATGTTAGGTTTGTCTCCAGATCCCTCTAGGCCATGATGTTCGCTGCATGTGACAGTCACCTCCTGTGGGCTGTTTATCTCTGCTTATCTAAAGTAAACACACCGCAGGAAGCTGTCAGCGAGCAACTACCTAGCCTACTTTTCAAAAACAGGAGTAGAAAAAAAGAAGCTGAAAATAGATGAATATTGTGATATGAGAGCAGATTAAAATGCCATCTCTTTTACTCATCCGGGTTCAGAATGTATCATGTTTTCTTCATCACACAGTAAAATGCAAAAATAAAAAAGGTTCCATGATCACATTCACTGTTGATTTGGGTCTGTTGTGTCATTCTCTTTTTCCTTCAAGAGACCAACAGGGGACAATTTCCAAAGACATTTGGAAACAGCGCAGATCCCTTGGGAGACCATTATACAGATGCTAACAGGCATGCTAACAGGCTAACCGACAGGCTAACTAAAACCTCTCACCATAAACTCAGATACTGGGCGACATGAGTGAACCTGTCCTCACTCAGAAAGGAATATGATTGTGTTCCAGAAGAAGGAGGAGGAGGAGGGGGGGGGGGGGGGAGGAGGAGGGGGGTGGCATCGTCGGGGCAGAGAGAATGTGGCAGGTGGCAAACACGACCCAGGAGAGCCACAGAGCTGCAGGCTGTTTTTCCTCGTGGAAATGAACACCAAGATGGAGGCGCAGGACTTTCCAAAGCCTCCTCTTTCCAGAGCCTCCCGATGCAATCCTTCTTCGGAAAATGCATTCGGGGCGGAAAACAAACAAAGGGGCTGAACGTCTCGGAAAGAAACCTGCACGGCCCGTCTCCCTCCCGGGGACCCAAGCAGGAACATGTTAGCAGAGCTGGTCTCTCAATGGGTGTGTGTGTGTGTGGGGGGGTTAATGTAGGGGTGGGGGTTGAAAGATGCACCGCAGAGGAAAGACAAACAGGATGCGGTGGGAACGCACCTTTGGCAGTTTGCTGTGGAACACAGGCTCTGATTGGCCCGCATCCAGCACTCTCAAATCAGCTCCGTGTTCCATTTTAACTCCTGACTAACCTGACGAGAGGCTTACAGGTGGTGTGACAGTTCTACCGACGGCCACACCACCCCCCCACCCCTCCAGACCGTCAGTGTTGTCGTGGGGAGGAGGTGATTTGACTGGTGTGATGAAGTCAGAGACACTGCAGAGAGACAGTGGGTTATTGCTGTTGTTTGTAGAGAAGCTGATGTCCTGCTGCTGGGGTTGTCTGTGCCACGTGGGTGTTGTGGGTAAAGTCTGCCGTAGATTTCTTGGGGGGTCTGGCTAGGGAAGAGACACCTGGCAGAGCCAGACACGCCAAGCCCCCATCCTCTCTCTCTGTTTCACTCCCCCCTCCTCCTCTCCTCCTCAATCCCTTCTTCCCCTTGGCCCCTCCCCCCACAATAGTCTCCACAGAGCCGGTTGCTATGTGGTGTGCTTGATCTTATTAGCTTCAAGCGGCAAAGCAATTGCACAATATCCAAACAGCCTTGTCACAATGAGTGGAAACACGGGCAGCAGGCTGGAGGGGGGGCATCAATAATTCAGTCGACTAGCCCGCTATCCTTTTGTGCTCAACATGGATGGGTCTTGGCTTGTAGAAGCAAAATGGTGGTGGTGTTTGAAGATGGCGATGGCTGGTCCCCTATCTGAAACCCAAGACCATCACAGAGGGTCTGGTTCCTCAGAAGGACTTTTGATTCTGGTGTCCATTTTCTATACACAAAATAGATGTATTTTTCTGTAATGTTGTCGTGCATCCTAAAAAAGTTGTTTATCTAGATGAGTCAAAGTGTTCTCACTCATACAGGAATATGATTGGGCACTCTTGGGTGTGTGTGTGTGTGGGGGGGGGAAGTGGAGGTGGGGGTGGAGGGGTGGAGGTGGGGGGGGGTCAGAGAGAGCGAGACAGGTGGCAAGCCCAGAGTTGCAGGCTAAGGTTCCTCATGGAAACATAAACTATCATCAAGCTGACAGAGCTTTCATGACCTCCAGCCTCTTCCGGGAATCCCCACTCTGTGAACACACACGCTCCTGGCCATTTCACTTTTGTGCACCCTTCCATCCATCGGCCAGTCCATCCATCCATTCAACCATTCATCCATCCAACCATTTCCCATCAGTCAAACCATTTATCCATCCATCCATCCAACCATTTATCCATATGTATACACATCCATTCAGCCATTTATCCATCCAAGTCTTGAAACCACAAAATCCAACCCCCCTCCAGTTCGTCCGTTCCTCCTGACAGACCTCAGGCATGCTGGGGCTAGGAGAGCTGCCAGCCTGCCTACCAGCCAGGCTAGAAGCTGAATGAAGAGAAAGTCTCTGGGATCATGCCGCTAGTTTACAAAAGATAAGACTGATTAAGCTAGCATTTTGGGGATTTCTTTATATTCCTGTATCCAGTTTGGCCGTCAATGTATACTGTACCTTTGCCTCACCTGTGCACAAGTCTGGTCTTGTCCTCGAAATGAATATCTCACCCCCACCTCAACCCAACCCACCTCAACCCATTCAAAATGACAAACTAACCATAATCATTCCACTCCAATTTTGTAGCTCAGTGAAATTCCAAGAAAGGTTCGGTCCATACGATCCCCTTTAAAGCTGTCAGCTTCACACCGCACACCTTGGCACTGAGCACATCGGGATTGCCTTCGTGAGTCTGACTGACAGGGGTCTCTGCTTTCAGGAAGCGCGACAGCCAGAGAGGTGCTCCGCGCCACCGTGCGGTAACACGACCGCCCGTGCCCCCGGCGGTGACGCCCGGGAGGAGCGCACGACCCGCTTCCTGCCTCCGTTCCAGGCAGGGCCCAGGAAGTGGCATGCTGGCTCACGCAGCTGCCCGTAGCGTGCTGGCCGAGCCCGGAGGATCCGCTCTCGGGAGACGGGGGGAACATAAACACAGAGTGGAAGGCAGGTGGGCACCGCTCAACAAAGAGAACAGAGGTGGAGGGGAGAGAGGGGAGTGTGTGTGTGGGAGAGGGGGTGGGTGGGGGGGGGGGGGAGGCCTGGAGAAGCAAGCCAGGGGCGGGTGGAGGACTCTCCTGAAGGTTAGGGTTTCAGACCCGGCTGCGGCCGGTGTCGTTCCACCCGTCTGTAGACGGAGGGCTGAGGGCCGTCTTCCCTCGCGTGGGTACGCGCCTGTCTGCCGCGCGAGGAGGACAGGTGCGGTGTGCACGTTCGCATTTTCCGCCGAGGCCTGTTTGTTGACGACCTGCGTGAGGGTGTGTGCGAGAGCGCGCCCCCCCCTGTACACGCTGGACGCTCGTGCGTGTGCTCATGTATGGTCATGTTTCAACCCCCCTCCCCCCCCACCCTCACTGTGAACTCTCCACCATCACTCCGATGACAACCGACAAAGTGGACCGGTCTAATGCATACACAGTACGCGACGTACCAGTCAGCAACACACCACCCGCGTGCGTGCGCGTGCGTGCGCGTGCGTGCGCGTGCAGGGAACACTTGAGTGCGTCTGTTCGTGTGAGGGGCGGCAGGTTTGACGAGAGAGGCAGGGAGTGTGAGCCAGTGGGTGTGTGTGTTTTGATTACTGCTCCGCCCCCCTGCTGAGACCCTTAAATGTGGTCAGACTCCTGGTGACGGGCGCCCATCAATAATGCAGATGGTGGAGGGAGCCTGGGCGCCGCTCCGTCTCCGGGACAACCGTTCTGTCCCCGCAGGAAGTCCCCATCCCGCACAGACGGATGGCGTCCGTTTTCTGTCGGGTGTGAGACGTCCATCCCCTGAATAACCCGGCCAGCGCAGCGAGAGAGGGAGTATCATCTGGTGATGTGCGCCATTATTAACGGATAGGCCCCTACTGTAGTCTCTGTTTGTGTGTGTGTGTGTGTGTGTGTGAGAGAGATGGGGCCTCTCTAATGGATAAAACATTCACTTACAGATGAGGACATATCTCAAATTCAGTCAGTGGGGGTGCAAAGCCAGCTGTTGGCATCAGTATATGTGGAGGTGTTGTGTGTGTGTGTGTGTGTGTGTGCAATACACTTGCAGCCAGAAGAAAGAAAGAAAAACAAACCTTGTGCTGTTCATTGAAGGTCTAACAGGCCTTTCTACATGATGGTTATCATTCCGTCACCAAACATTTGATTATCAGATGGGGAAAAGGTAGATTTGAAAAGCAGGCTGAGGGCATTGGCAGTCCAAATGCTTGTGCTCCTGTCTCACTTCATTTATCTCCTCACTGCTCCACTCCCAAGAGTGTGTGTCTGTGTGTGTGTCTGTGTGTGTGTGTCTGTGTGTGTGTCTGTGTGTGGGTCTGTGTGTGGGTCTGTGTGTGTGCCACGTGTGTGCATTCTTTTGCTATTATCTTTTATCACAAAAACGGTTTTCTCTGAAGGAAGGAGGACGGGAGTTGGTCCTTGAAGAGGTGTTGCCGTGAGGGGAAGCTCCTGACCCAGTCATCCAGTCTTCTAACCAGCCATGCATCTAGCCAGTCAGTCAGTCATCCAGCCATCTAACCAGTCATCCATCCAGTCATCCATCCAACCAGTCACCCAGCCAGACATCCAGCCAGCCATCCATCCATACTTTCATCCATCCAGCCATCCATCCTGTCATACATCTATCCAGCCATCCATCCTGTCATCCATCCTGTCATCCATCCAGTCATGCATCCAGTTACCCATCCATCCAGTCATCCAGTTATCCATCCATCCAGTTATCCATCCATCCAGTTATCCATCCATCCACTCCTCCATCCAGGCAGGGTGGAGTGATCCTGAGTCTGTGTGTTCTGAGGCAGGGTGGAGTGATCCTGAGTCTGTGTGTTCTGAGGCAGGGTGGAGTGATCCTGAGTCTGTGTGTTCTGAGGCAGGGTGGAGTGATCCTGAGTCTGTGTGTTCTGAGGCAGGGTGGAGTGATCCTGAGTCTGTGTGTTCTGAGGCAGGGTGGAGTGATCCTGAGTCTGTGTGTTCTGAGGCAGAGAGCGCCCGGCGGTGCTGGTGTCATGGAACTGGAAGGGTGAGTCTGCAGGATTTCTCTCCCTTTTTAATGGCTATTACATCAATTGGCTGCATCAGTGCAGCGTTTGAGTCACTTACAGTTTTAAGGTCAGTGCATTAGTGTTATAAATGTATTCATAGCCTTTCTCCTGCTCTGAGGGAGTCCGGCCATCCTCTTTAATGAGACGCTGACATCTGTCTGCTGGGACTGCCACCCAGAATCATCTCCTGCAAATACGAGGGTACAGACCTTGTCTGTTGTACACCCCTGAACACATAAACACACATACCACACACACACACATACCACACAAACCGACACACACACAAACAAACGCACACACAGTTGACAGCAGTGGGCCCGAAATGAACACATTAGCTCAGCCGAGCGTGCAGGCTCCGAGTGTGACAGGGTCCAGGCGCCGCGATGGCACGTCCTGCCAGCCTTTGCTTGGTCAGACACCCTTTTTCACGCTATCAGCATCGAGTCCACTGTCTGGATGTAACATTCAAACACATCATCATCATATGGTGGTCAATAAAGTACCTCTCCTATTCCCATGGATGTACTAGTCTCTCTGCTTCAGCTCTGAAAAACAATAACAATCACCTAGAGGAGAAACCGCTAGGAGAAAAGATATGGTATATGATTACTCATGGTTATGTGATGCGGAGTCTTCATGCTAGTCCTATACTTCGTACAGCACAGGCTGATGTTTTCATAGATTGGGCTCGTCCATGCGTGGTTCCATGGCTGCAAAGAGCGATTCTCTGAACGAACCCGGTTGAAACGATCGTCCTTATCTGTCGGGCTGTGGAATCGTCATGCTTGTCAGAGGACGCCGGGATAGCGTTGAGGATGTGAGCGTCGTGCAGAGTTGAATGAGAGACTGTGTCTGTGGGGGAGAGTTTGGAACAGGAAGACGATGCCATTTTCGGTGTTCTCTCTCTCCCTCCTGTTGACACATTGGATTATGCTGGCGGCGTCCGCCCGGAAAGGGCGTGAGTTCGACAAGGACTTCGACTGCAGTCACACAATCACA
>NW_026911224.1:0-14562 GCF_963692335.1 Osmerus eperlanus | reverse complement strand
TCTCGATCAATGATGTGGCAGCCAAACAATGGTGGCTGAAACAATGTGCAGGGACTGCGTCGGACCAGATTAGCGGCGCCTTCCCACCGACAAGCCCCCGGAGGAGTCCGGGATCACCACGCAGAGGACTAATGAGAAGGAGAAGCGGTTGACTCCAAGGCGCAGTAAAAACCGCGCCGGAGTGATGGCTCCGGTGGCCTTGCGTGACAACGCGGGTCATGCAGAGGTGACGCGTCAAGGCAGTGACCTCATGTTCACTCACCGCGCTCCGGAACATTAGTCTGGAACGAGCTGGACGGAATGGTCGCTAAAAAGCTATTTAGTGGTTAGAGGGCTGGTTTGGGGAGATAACACATTGTCGTGTATTGGCATCCACCACATTTGCCTTGTTGCTGTTTTAGTTGATCCAACCATAGAATGAAAGCAGTCTGTTTGACAAAATGAACAAATGCATAAGTCACAATTTCAGGAGGGCATTCATCCTCCATTGAGAAATTCTGTCAACGGAAAATGAGAAATCTCGAGGAAAGAAAGCGCTAATATTTGCTAAACATATCAAGCGGCTTACATCCCAGACGACACGTCCTCAAACAAATATTGGCAAAAAAATGTTGGGGATTTTGTTAATTGATGATGTTCTCTTCCTTTGGTAATCACATAAGCCTGTATAGATCTCAGTTTAATTCCCTGATAGCGAGACGTTTTTTCTTTTCTCCACTCTGTTCCTTATTTGTCGTTTCTTTTTTTTTTCTCTTTCGCAGTGCACACGCAAAGCCAATAGGCTCAGAGTCTGATCCGAACACTCCTTGTTGCGTGCGCGGTCTGCCCGCTGTCCCTGGCTGGCAGTGAGGGGAGTGGTCGGGGGGGGGGGGGGGTGCAGGCAGAAGGGGACTCGATGTCAGCCTGTGTTATTCCACTCGGAGGGAGGGCCTCATCAGGCGCGTGGAGACATGTCCTCATGGAGACAGCATCCTGTCTGAGCCGGCTACGTCAGGAGGGAGGACCAGCGAGGAGATGTGAGTGTGTGTGGGCTGTCTCATCTGGTCAGGTTTGGAATATGCCTCCCTGGACATCTTCATTAACATTTATCCAATTAAAGTGTGATAAAGCTGGTAGTTGTTCATAAAACATTTTTTTTTTGTAAACTTTTTTGTTGCTGTTTTATCTTGTTATCTAGTATTTCGAAAATCACAAGCTATTGAGATGAAGGTATGTATTCCATCTTACGAAATCCTTCCAGATCGAATATAAATATTTCAAAATATCAGAATGCACATGACAGCTTGCAATGCTTTTACACCATGATCCCTCCCTCCCTCCCTCCCTCCCTCTCTCACTCCCCTCTGAGGGAGGAAAGCCACATGTATTAGCTGTTCCATGATTAGCTTGGAGAGGAGGTGATGGCAGCCCTGTTCCCTAATCCCCCTGGCGAGGTGTAATAACGTTTTAAACACCCTGACCCTGTTGACAGCCACTGTGGCAAAGCCCCCCGAGGTGAATACTGACCAGAAATCTGCCCGCTGAAAATTTGATCTGCTCGACACCCAGACTGACCGCTTGAGATGAGAAAGAGTGTTTGTGTGAGAATCAGTGCGTGTACAGTCAGTGTGCTGGGGTGTGTGCCCGAATGTGTCAGCATGTGTGTAGTGTGCACATGAGTCGGAGTGCATGTGGGTGCACTGTGCGTGCAACAGTGACTGTAGGTGCATGTGTGTGTGTGTGTGTGTTTTTGTGTGATCGCTCTTGGTGTGTGTGTGTGCCGGAGTCTTTGTGTATGTGTCTCAGAACAATAGAGATTGAATTATACCAAGTATATGGAAGGGTTGGCTGAGCATCAACGACAAGGCATCTGTAAATGATTACATGTGTACATGTTAGTCAGTCATCTGTAGCATATGTGTAATGCATTTTCTAAACTCGCATGCATAGTCGGAAGTGTATCTGTGTGTGTGCGTGTGAGTGCATATTTGCTTGTGTATGTACCATCGTGTGCATGCAGGCATCTCTAACTGTATTCCTAAGTGGTGATGTGTGTGTGTGTGTGTAGGTGAGGGGCGTTTTGTGTAGCTTTTTACTGTTTCAGCCTTGCTCCTTCTGTCTTATTTAATGACCCACACCAAGCTCGAGCCCCCTACCCCCAGCTCTGCCCCCCCGGCCCTGAACCCTTGCCCCCTGCCTCCCTGGCCCTGCCTCCCACATCCCTGCCCCCTGCCCCAACTCTGCCCCAGCATACTCAGCTGCCAGCCATAAATGGACTCAGTTTCCTGTGTCACCGGGCACGCATGATTAACACCTCACTGTCCACCTAGACAAGTTCTTTACTCAATGGTCTTTGGTGATCAACTGCACAGAATTATATAACTATTCATGCAGTTATGCAGGGGTGATGTGGCTCCTCAATGTGGAGGTTCCTGGGTAGGTTGTCTAGAAAGGAAGGAGGCAACATGCTCATGGCTCACTGGCTGCAAGTGTTTATGTGAGAGTGTGTGGGAGGGTGTGAGAGAGTGTGTTAGGTTGTGTTGGAGGCTGTGTCAGAGGCAGTGTCGAACGTCTGAGCGGAAGGCTGTGCTGGAGACTGTGTTGGAGGGTGTGTGAGAGAGGGTGTGCGAGGGTGTGCGAGAGGGTGTTTGTGAGGGTGAGAGAGCCTGCGGTGGAGTCTTTGTGGCTACGTGGCACAGTAAAACTACAGTCTCCATGACGAGTTTGACCTAGCATGTGCTGTGTTTACCTAAAATAAAGAACACACAGTGTTTGACATTCACTGAGCACGAGTGTCTGGAAATAGAGTTATGTTAGACCGTGACATTACAGCTTCACACACACTAAAGAAGGAAAAGCATGTGTGGGTGTGTGTACGTTGCGGGTGATAAAGGGTACGTGTGCGTGTGTGTTTGTGTGTGGATGGGTGCACGTGTGTTTGCACGCGCGCAAAGGCCTAGGGTGACAAACTGCAGACGCCAACACTCCCCAAGTTGACTGGGAGCAAGAGAGCAGAGGCAGAGAGTGTACCGGACAGTGTGTGTGTGTGTGTGTGTGTGTGTGTGCGAGCACGCGAGAGGGGGCCAAGCGGTGGGGGCTAAGAAGCTAAATCTGTGAGAAAACGTCTAATCCCTGGATTGCTGAAGCCTCGGAAATCCTGGAAATAGATTAGGAGTTCGCCGGGCGCCTTTAATAAGACGGCGCGTTTGGCTCCAAAGTCATGAAGCAGCACTTGTGTAATGTGCAAAGCTGCCAGTTCTTGTAATTATCATTCCCCCATTTGGAAAATGATTCAATAAACACCGATCAGAGGTGTCCCTGGCATACTGACGACCCCGCCAATGGAGCTCTCGGGTCGGGCGCTCGCTAGCCCAACATGCTAATCAAAACCCAGGGATGCTAATCAAATGAGCGTATTGACCGGAGAAGTTGTCTGCGGTTCGCCTCAGATGGGGGTTTGACCACCGCCATTGACTACTGAATGAAAGTCTACCCACAGGATAAAAGCAGCAAGCTTTACAAGTCGCCTACCCCCCCCCCCCCCCCCCCAGATAACTGTGTGGCGCTTGCTTGTCTCTTTTACCTTCCTCCAGAGATCTGAGATCTCCTAGGAACTGAGTGCAGAAACAAATATCTTGTCTACTGGCTCAAAAAAGGATATTCTTTCTCTCAGCGGAGACGGCCATTTTAGATCGTGTTTTCCCTCCTGCCTGAACCCAGCGGGTTCCAGTCCCAGAGCCAGGCATGGAGAAGAGACGACTCCATAATGTGTCCAGAACACGGACGGCCATTTTGATTTACTTGATGAGGTCAAATCCACCCAGAGAACGCCGCTGTAAAAACAGAACAGCAAACCACTGATGGATGGATTGTTCCACAGAGGTGATATGCAAGCGCTGTCCTCCCCTGGCTCCTCATGGTCACCCCCCCAAGTCCCTCGTGGCTCTGCAGATCATGCACCGACACATGACGGCTAGTAGACAGTCCCTATCACGATCATCAGGTACGAAATCCTTCCAGATCGAATATAAATATTTCAAAATATCAGAATGCACATGACAGCTTGCAATGCTTTTACACCATGATCTCTCCCTCCCTCCCTCCCTCCCTCCCTCCCCCCAAGTCCCTCGTGGCTCTGCAGATCATGCACCGACACATGACGGCTAGTAAACAGTCCCTATCACGATCATTGACGTGTCAGAATGATAAATATTTGCTCTCTCTTCTCTAGATCAATTAGGACAACCAGTCATTGTATGTCTATGGATTAGATTAGATTAGGAGGCTGGCCGGGAGAGAGGGGCGGTTGGTCTGTCTTAAAAAGACAAGGTATCAGTATAATGCAAATAACGGCCTCCTTTATTTCTCACTCTCTTTGGTTCTTTCTCCCTCCATCTCCTTCCTCGCTCCAGAATGAGGCTAATGTGCTATGAAAGGTATCACAGATTTCACACCTCCCGGGCCTGGGGACACCGAGGACCAGCTGTCGTTATCACAGCACCGGTGTTCCTGTCCAGCCCCAGCCAGACACAACCACGGGCGGCCAGAGCCTCGGCCAGGCCCGGAGCCAGAGCCAGGGCTGCGGGGGCCTTGCTGGCGGGGAGGAGCAGGGTGGGGCGGTGGGGGGGGGCACGCCAGCTGGACGCCTGGCTCCCCTCTTCCACATGTAAAGAAACTTGGTACTGCTGGGGGATGGTGGTGGTGAGGGTGGGGGTGGGGGGGCTGTCTACAGACACGCACAGACGGTGTGCACACAGGTGCACAAGAGCATGTTTTCATACACACACACAGACAGAGTTGAGGCTCTCCAGGGGTCAAGAAAAGGCGGTATTGCCAAAACGTTAGAGAAACAGCAGCCTAAGTGTCCTCATGACAGCAGTTTGTCCCACAATATCACACCCCACAACGTCCAGAACCTTCCGAGAGTCTCTCAAACATCCCTCTCGTTTGGAGGGCTGGAACAAAATCGCCGGTCTTTTTATTTTTACCTCCCATGTGAGCACTGTTTGCCTTCCGCCACTACACCCACACACACACACACACACAAACACACACCCACCCACACACACACACACAAACACACACACACACACACGTACCCACAATCATCTGCATACGACTCCAATCTTCTGCTCCAGGGTATCATTTATAGACTGGCTTCATACTTTAGCCAGATCCTGTCTTATGAAGAGAGACTGATTGGAAATACAAGGCTTGAGATGCAGGCCGAGATAGTCTTCCACAGGGGGTGTTGGTAATGGATGGTGAGAGTGTGGCGTTCTGGTCCTTTCAGACCAGCTGTGACTCTACACCATCTAGCTAAGCAGAACAATATGCACGTTCATTTCATGCGTTGACCTATGAAGGGTGGCTGTCAATTCGATTACTTGTCAAAGTAATTATTTTCTCATAGTTGAAACTCGGGTGTGCTGGTGGACATTGCCATCACCACAGAGCAGGGTTGAAAATCGAAGTTTCCGGGATTTCAATTTCCACCGTAATTGTCAAAAGCAACATTGTGCGTATTATTACATTTAGTCATTTTTAGTCATTGTTGTGTATTATTGTTATTTTTCTATTATAATTCATGTGTCACGGCCACAGCCGTGCCCCCCTGTTGTTTTTGGTTTTGCCCTGTCCTAGTGTTTCCCTGTCATTTTCTTCACCTGTGTGTCGTTTGGTTCTGTGTATTTAGGTTTCTGTTTTGTGTCCAGTCTTTGTCTTGTCATTACTACCTGTGTCGTGTGAGTACCCTTTCTGTGTCCCTGGCGTTTTCATGATTAAACCCTTTCTTTTCGACATGGCTGCGTACTCTCGAGCATTTGGGTCCTACCCCTCCTCACACCCTGACATTCATGTATCTAACAGGATACATGTGTAATAATATAACAATGAACATACATTTTGTTAGAAAACACAGAAAAAGGATAATTCAAGTGCTAGCGGCACAGTGAAAAGAGTAGAATGGTAATTTGCTGTGTCGGCAGCGCCCACATCAACTGTGATTTCCTACACATGCACAGACAGTTCTAGCATCTCTCACACTACTGAAGACTATCAAGCCCATGCACTATGCCTTTCAGCTCAATATGCCCATGTGCTGTTAGGGTTTGATTATATTACTGAGATGAATTTGTCCATGTTAAGTACAATTAGCAAACAGAAAAATTAAGAATAGCTTTTATATTTATATTCTGACTTGCTAGCTTATAATGCCCTTTTGCTGTTGTAGCCTACAAGAATACACATTATCTTGAGTTAGTATGGCATTTGTAGTGTTCATAATGTATTAGTGTGCATCAGTCCAAAATAAAGCCTTGTTGAATCAAACCTTTACAAATTATGTAATGAAATGACATACAGTGTGTCCAGAAAAATTCCCATGGAAAGTTAGAGTTTAGGTATTAGACCAGACCGAAGGAACAGGGTATACCAGTGTATGATAATGGCTCATCTAATGATACGTTCGCTACTCATCACGCAGGTGCCAAACAGTCACGCTCAAGACAGAGTGGGAGGCTGAATAGACAAGAAGAAAGAAGAAGAAGAGAGAGGAAGAAGGGAGGTGTGAACGAGGTGGAGAACATAATGAGTCCTTGTAATCCAAACATGTCTGCCGATAGCTGGTGGTACAATGACTGGTTTTAGCTGTCTGGAACAAAGGCTACTCCTGTTGGGGCTTCATAGGTGAATGATTGACAGCGCAGGTTGACCACGATGTGCCTGTCTGAAACCTGGTCACTGGCTTCTCTGGGCCATCATTCACGCTTCATACTTCACATCATCATATTTTATGAGAATAAAATGAAAAGTTGAAAAACCTCGTAATTTAAGGATTCTAAAGAAGTGTGTGCAAGCATGCAACTCTACAAGCATCAGTACAAGCGTTACATTTATTCATTGAGCAAATGCTTTTATCCAAAGCGACTTACAAGAAAGAGCTTTACAAAAAGTGCATAGGTCAATGATCATAAACAACGAGATAGCCCCAAAAACATTGCGGGAAGCCAAAACATGAAGCATACATTGTGAAAAGGTTATAGGCTATATAGCTTCATCCACATGTCTATTTAGCTATTCCTGAAACATTTTGCTTGAATATATGATAAAGGTCAACTCTGTTGTCCAAGCAATGTCGAGATGAAGATAACTAATACCAAGATCTCTGAATACAGGGTTCCTATACTTCATATATCCCCCTTGCACATGAAAGCAAATGTGTCCATTGTGAGCGTGGCAGATGGCACTAGCAACAGTAGCACAGACCGTCAATGCGTATCTCACCACGAAGTGACTCAATGCATTCGACCTGTGTCTGTGGTAGGTGCTACAGTAGCTAGTCACGTGTGCTAGCACAAAGCTAGTCACGTGTGCTAGCACAAAGCCAAGCTGGATGGCAGAGAGGCTCGGTGGCCCTGACGACGGAAGCACTAGCTCTTTAGCGTTAGCTATGTGGCTTTCTAGATTCTTGCTGTGGAATCTTTACACGTATGGCTGAGGTACGCCTCTTCATACTGCACTGATTACGCCGGCTGTTTTGATTCCTGGGAACAGGGGCCAGGCAACCTGCTGTTCACTCCAATCACACACACACACGCACATGCACATGCACCCTGCACGTGGGTGGACATTAGAGGAAGCCTTTCGAGAAGAGGACTCATTTTCAGAGGGACCAGGAGAGAGACGGCCTTTGTCTCGACGAGGACGCTAATAATAACATGAAGCCCATTCAAGGTGTCTTTGGGGTCCTTTTTTCGTTTTTCTTTTCTCGTTCTTCGTCCAGCGAGTGTGTGTGGGAGGATGTGCCCCTAAAAAGCCCAGAGCCCAGAGTACCGGAGGAGCAAGCTGAATGTCCTCCAGACCCCATTTCATTCTGCAGAGAAGAGTGGTGTTGGCTCCCGAATTCCAACCAGGACATCCAGAGCCCTTAAGTGGCTTTGCGATATAAGAATTGATAGCACTAAGCCCCTAATAGCTATTTCTCTGTAATCTTTCCTATGAAAGGCTAAACTATGGGGTATTGATTTGTTTGAGAGAAGGGTGGAAATAACGAGTGAGAAAAGTACTTCATCAGAGTGAACCATCTTGACAAAGCTCTTCATGGGCAAAGGAGATAAGGCCAGATTGAGCTGCTTTATCTGATACATATCTCACATTTCCGGGCACATAAGCAGAAAACAAGCTCATAAAACGCAAGAACCGATTACAAACAAAGAGGAATAATTACAGCTCGGCCCGTTTTTTTTCTTGGGTGTGTGTTTTTTCCCGTGTGTGCAGCACACCGGTTGTGTGTACAGTGGAAGTGGCTCCATCAAAGGCTTCAGTGTAGCCCCTGCCCGGTCAGGCGCTCTCGGCAACAACGGGGGCCATTGTTGTGGAGAGATCCATGGAAACCCACGGAAGATGTCGCCGCTGCACCCCGCCTGCCCGGCCCTCGTCCATTCATCATCCACTGGGAGGAAGGAAGACCTCCTCCATCAACAGCACGCTCCGAGCTCCACTCTCTCCTCCACGCTGTGGTCTCCATAGATACAGCCACTCGAAATATGATAATTGAGCTATTCCAGAGAGTAGAGTTACAATAGAAGTTCTCATCCTTGTAGGACTGAATAAACGTTGTTCTCTGTTTGATGTTTCGCAGAAATGCACCGTCTTCAAGATATACATTTAGATAACGACACCTATAGATAGACACAGACCCAGGGGGTATTTTTCACAATGTTGTTCCAGTAACCACAACGCTCACAAGGTACAGAAGATTAAACAAGTAGGTTGTAGCTGGATCAGTCGCTGGACAAGCACCCACATCAGGGCTGAGCAGACAGTCATGACAGCCAGGATCTGCTCTCCACTGTGGACGTCAGTGTAGTGAGGTCCACAAGACCACACGGAGCCAACATCTTGCCACACCTGAAGAGTGATTCAATCACATCAGACAAACCTAATCAGCCCTTGTGACACCCTCAGTATGCTGATTACCCACCAAACGCCGATGCAAAGGAACCATAGAATGGGGGGGGACGACCTCCCCAATCTACCTAATCAGCCCTCCTGCTAGCTTGCAAGCTTCAAAGGGCCTGATTTAGACAACACGTCTCCAGCGACCATTTGCTATCCGTTTCGGCGGCGATTTGAACAAAGAACATACCTTGATCAGAACTTTTGAGGAAAGTTCTTGAGACTTCACCTTTACCACAAGAGTACAAGGTGGAGAATTATGAGAGGGATATTTGTGTTATGTTTGTTACTTTGTTTTAATGTTGTGTTCACTGAAATCTTGATTCTAGTAACAACTCCTTCTTCCTGAAAGATAACCACGTCATTCTTGGTATCTACACGAAGCTATCATAATAAAACAATCATTCAACTATATTTTGTAACTGTACCAAGATGTCCAGAACAATATTTGAACCAATCGAATGAACCAGCCAGAGATCAGATCACACCTTTGGTAGGTGTGAAGGAAGGAGGGGGGAGTTGAGAACCCAGCTTCCCCCAATCCACATCTGACCCCAGACGGGTCCTCCCTCGAACTGTATAAAGCCCTAAGATGACCATCAATCTCGGACTCCAGCGAAACCGACCATGGCATGAACGCCATCAGGATTGGCGTTCCAAGGACGTCGCCAAGCTTCTCCTGAGATTCAACTTTATAGTGAACGCGTCACTATCTGGACGTTTCAACAGAAGAACCAAAAACGCAATTCCAAATGCGACTTCACTGAGATCCCGCAGACTCAGTCACATGACCCAGCGCAGCCGCGCTGTGACTTCAGATTCTTCAAATGGACCTTTGGCGCAAACCGCCCTCAACATCATTGATCAACCCCTGATCAAACGTAACTATGGCTAACGCTCTTTCCTCCTCGACATGGCATTGGCGTGAGCTCTGTTTATGATTTGTAAGGATGTAATCACTGACTGTACAATTTCTGCCTTTCTTTAAGTTAGACCATTTCATTCTGTTCATTGAAACCAATCTCTCATATCAAACCCATAATCCAACTTTTCATAAGATCTGTTTACCTTACTTGAATAAATTCATTGTAAAGATATTTTGACGTGCGTGTTCACTGATGTTACGATTGGCTCTACTCTTAGAACGAATTCATTCCTAAAGATGAGACTGATTATTACATATTAAACATAGGATTCCCTAATGTCCTAAACCAATATTAGGGTGGTGCCCCAGACTTTATGATAAATTAAGTATTTCTATCTTTAAACGAGCAAACCCCGCTACATCAGGCTTATTCCCAGCCCACTGTTCATTGGCTCTATATATGTGTTCTGTCCAAACACACACTTCACACCGCACCAACGCAGCAATCACGTCTTTACACAGATTCCTCTCTATTTCTGAGACTGCATTTCCGTGTATATGTGTGTGCGAGCGAGAGAAGGACAACAAAGGCTAAGGCTCTGCTAATGCTAATGCCCGAAATTGAGCACTGATGAGCCTGCTGGTAATTATAGCTAGCAACTGAGCAAAGGACCAAGAGGCAACTGGTGACGTCGACAGTTTTCGATAAGCTCAGCCAACTGTTCCAAGACCCTGCCCTGTGCAACGCATGCCCTACAGCCTGTAAACACAAACACGCGCACACACACACACACACTTCCCCCAGGCCAGGACAACGGTTGGTTGTTTGGGTTTTGGAGTCTCTCAAGAGGTGCAGGGCACGGTTCACTGTCCCAGGGTAATTAGGGTCTTTTTCAGATTATCTAGGACAAACACTGGCCTGCTGACCTTTCACCCCTGACTTACTCATTAACATAGTGTGTGTGTGTGCGCGCGTGTGTGGGGGTGTGGCTGTCTGTGTGTGTGTGTGTGTCTGAGCCAGTGAACAACAGGAACTACGGAGTCAATTGGATCCATTGAAACCCTTTGAGGTCAGGAGAGCAATTAGATATTTGCCAAATGTAGTCAGAGAGGCAGACAGCAGAAAGCTCATGGGTGCTGGCGTGCACAGTGGGGACTATCAACTGACCCAACATCACAGCCTCGTTGAGCATTTGCTCCCTCTTTTGTTTCTGATGAACGTCTACACTGAGTTTGTGTGAATTCCAATTAAAGCTCTCTTACTTATTTAGTCCCAAAGAAAGAGTCAATTGTAGACATCAACTATCCATTTTCAAATTGCAGGCGGGCGGTCGACTGCGGCGTTGTACTGGGGGCTCAGGTGTCTCTCTCCTCATTAATGCAGAGTCATGTCTGGCTGACTGGGAGCAGGGCCACAAAGACAGGCCCTGACTGGGTTACATACTGGGTTACTGACTGGCTAAACAGGGCCTTTACCCAGCAGCACCAGGCTCACAACTACACTCATGTCAATTGCTGAGGAGAGAGCGAGAGGGGCCAGGGAAGAAGGAAAAAAAAAAAAAACGCTGAAATGCGTGAAAAGCTCACGCACACCAACACGCACACACACTGCATCCTCCACCACCATCTTTCTCTCCTGGTGACACACACACACACACGACAGAAAATCAATACTGATCATAGGGCCAGCTGTTTGGCCCATCACTCCATGGTGTGTGTGAGCGTGGAGTGATTCATGGAAGCTCTGCACTCCCCCTCCCACGCCTCACAGAGCCACAGCCAGATCCCTCCTCACCCCTCCCCCTTCCCCTCTCCAGCTCTAACATGATCTCATCGAGTTTCATTTGTATAGCCCGTTTTTACAAGCAATGTCACAGAGGGCTTCACATCAGCCCATAGAACTGCCCCCTAAACCAACGTAAGACCATCACCAAAGACAAGGAAAAACTGCCGGGAAAACGAAAGACAGAAAATGGAAGACATCTTGGGAGGAGCAATGCATTGAGGGATTCAGACGATGAGACTGTGCCTGCACAGAAGGGCTGTTCACGCCAACCAGCTCCCTGCTACGGCCCTCCGGTCATTTGCATATCCACATGTTCCTAATGCAGCGGACCAATTAGAAAACCTGGGGCGGTCCTCTGGAAAGAGGCTCAACCATCTATGGTCAGACTTTGGTCTGGAGATATATTTTTTATCGGATGGATTACCTGGATTCAACATGAATCTCAAGATGATAGCTCTCTCCAGGTGCTCGTTGTTGGTAGGAATGTTTTGGTGTACGTGTGTGTATGCTTGGTCACCCATGCATAACATATAAATACTGGCCCCCAGCTCAACACAAGTCATGGAAATGTCATGATGTGACTAAATATCACTAGTTCTCTTTGAAAGGCCATTGCAGGACGGCTTCATCATGGGCGGCGTGGAGAGGATGAAGAGCAGTGAGTGACCGCGCTGCTCCGAGCCCTAGACCGGCGCCACGGAGCCCACTGTGTGGTCGCGCTTGTGTTGTGGTTGTGATTGGTTAGTGGTTCTGGCTGCTGTGTTGCTGGGATTTATTCAGTTTGGTTGTGGTTTTTTGTTTTACTGCGTTGTTTGTGGTTGTACTTTGCTGTGCGGCCGTGGCCATGTTACTTTGTTCACTGGGGTTTGTGGCTGTGTTCATTTTCCATGGTTGTGGTTGTGTTACTGCGTAGTTTGTGTTTGTGTTATGGTTGCTGTGTTGTGGTGGGGTTGGTGTGTTTGGCGAGGTTGTGTACTGGTGGCCTGTGTTCAGGGCCCTGACGGGGCACAGAGCAGGGGAGCAGGGGAGCAGGGGTGGAGCCCAGGGCCAGACCTGGCACTGTTTAGCCCCACAGTGTGCCTGTCAGTAATTGGCCAAACACTACACAGCCTTCGGCCACTTGTCAGTTGAATTATTGATATGCTGAATAATCACACTAGCAGAAAGTAGCTTGCAGCACATGTTATGATGACACAGATGTTATGCCTTGTTATGGCAGGGTTAGGGTTAGGGTTAGCCCTCTTCACATGGTTCCTCATATACTACTTCATGTGCTGTAATAAATACAATCAACACAAGTCCGTGTGCCATTAGGCAAGCTAATTAATTATGAAACACAGAAATGAGCAGAGATACAAGCACAGAGAAGATTACATCAGGGAGATAGCTGGTCAAATTAACGAAGTGCATGTTCTGGTGGAGCAAATGGGATTTGTGTCTCCAGCCTCAGATTATCATTAGGTTCATTAATGATATTTTCCTCGCCCTCTCCCGTTCCTGTGGTTACCAGTCTTAACTGCCAATCATAAAATGAGCGCCACAGTCAGCCTTGCCCAATCAACTCATCGATATTAAGTCAAACCATTTTGGCGTCCATCAACTCCTTCAGCATCAACCCTTCGTTAAACGACGTGCCCTTTTCACGCTGAGCGACCAGGAGAAGGGATGTTTTGATAGGTGCCTCTCTATGCTACCATTATCTATTGCGCCCGTCCCAATTATCTGGCTTTTGTCTCATCGTGATTTGGGGCGCGAGAGAGATCTCGCTGCGAGGGGCTGGTTTAATCGCTCCTTTGAAAGAAAAGCACCCGCGATGAATGCGTGTCTCCGTAATTAGCCGGAGGTACAATGTGGACCGTGGAAGCGTTGGCCCGGGCGCCGGGCGGCGTGAGTCACAGAGGAAGCCCAGCCGGTAGCCTGGGGACTCCCCACAGCGAGAACATAAGCTACGTGGCGGGGGCTGTGGAATATTCCGCCTGGTACCAGTGCCATCTTAACAATGGCCACCTTTGTGTCAGTCTAATCTGCCTGCGATGGCATCGGTAGGATATTCCCGGTACATGCTCAGTTCGGGATGCAGAAAGCATTCAGAGAGTATGGTAAATGTTTTATGTCTTGCGATGTGTGTGTGTGAGTATGTATTTATTTCAGTGGTTTGTTTGGGTGTGTGGTGTGTGTGTGTGTGTGTGTGTTGAAGACTTGTGAGTGGCATACTTCGTCTGGGGTTTGTGTGAGTGAAAGAGAGTGATTCGACTTCAAGTGTGTACACTGTGTGATAGGCAGCACCAAAGGCCTGAACGAGCAAACGCGGAGTGTGTACGCACACAACCAAGTCAGCACATGCTGTGCGTCAGCTTGCATATAGGACGAACGTCACTGTGTGTGTGTGTGTGTATGTGTTTACTCCTCGGAGCTTGGTTTTGGCCTGCAGCTATGTGTTCTGATTGATTGGTGTTTTGTTTTGAGCCGGGCGTCGTGGCGTGTGTGTGTGTGTGTGGTGCCGTCAGACAGGTTTCCAAGTTTGCCATCTTCCTCTTTTTGCCACACACACTCTCTCCATGAGCCACCGTCACACACACAACGTAAATCTACACATGCTCGTTCACTGTTTCCTTCCTCCCTCCCCACCTCCCTTCTTTCTCTCTTTCTCTCTTACTCTCCCTGTCTCTCTCCCTCTCCAGGCCATCTCCTACTCCACACTTTGTCTTTCTCCCACTCTATCCTGGACTCTCTTTCCCCCCCCCCCTCTCTCTCTCTCTCTCTCTCTCTCTCTCTCTCCTTCTCTCTTTCTCTCTCTCTGTGGAGGTGAGGTGGTGTGTACTGATTAGGAGGCGTCAGGCAGAATGGACGTGCTGTTCCCATAACCTCCTCTGTGCTGTCAACACCAGCTTTGGTGGAATGGAATCAGATAAGGGTAGGGGTGGAAGGGGGGCCGAGGGGGTGGGGGGGGCACTGCCATGGCACTGCCACTGCC
>NW_026911223.1:0-20069 GCF_963692335.1 Osmerus eperlanus | reverse complement strand
TGTACAAATACCAACACTTTCAATTTCCTGATTTATGAACAAGCTTAGGAACCTACTGTCAATAATTTCAGGTGAATTACTCATTGACCTACGAGGATGTGGTTTTATAGTGAAACATTTTCCTTGTTGCATGTATGCTGTGCGATCCAAACAGGTGGGCGGACGCTTCCTCAGACAAAATCTCAAAATGCTCCTCCTCTTTCAGGTGGCTCCTCCCCCACATCATCATAGTCCATCCCACTGGCAGCTGGAGGAAATGGAATCACGAACTTATCAAAATGCAGAATGTAAACGTAACATTAAAAATGAAAATCACACGGCCATAGTCAGACAAAGAATCCGCATGAGCAGAAGATCCGCACAGCTGTTGCACAGCCCTTGAGCGAGGCCCTTAACCCTGCATTGCTCCAGGGGAGGATTGTTCGTCGAATAAACTGTACATCGCTCTGTTTCGCTCTGACATCCGAAACAGCTGGTTAAACTGGGAACACTGTAGAGCCCTTAAAATGGTCATATGGGCTTCGCTGGTTAGAGTGCTGGACTACACCGCACCCAGGAACTGTTGTATGTAATCAAATGATTTCAGTAAAATGTTTTTAGGTAAACTAAGCATTAGGTACAATTGCTAGGAAAAGGCAATTATTGCTGAGCTGAATGGCCTGTTCTACAGGCTTACCACATACCACTCATTATGACAATACATCATAATGAATGCAAACGGATGCATTCATGAGGAGAAAATGGTGAATAATCACCCCGACACTCACCTGCCACACTGTCTGGATGCGCATCCGCAGCAGTGGTGACATCATCGTAGTTCTCTGCCGTGTCCTCCGGCACCAGGTCCCCTGGAAGCAAGGAGACTAGTGGGGACTTGTGGCTTAATCTCAGGACTCTCAAACAGCAGGACAGTGGGGTCACAGAGGTTCTTCCCTGACAATAATGGGGGTACCAAAGATCATGCTTGCAAAGCACTTGCCAGATCTGGCCCCACTAGTCCTTTTATGAAGTTATATTTGGTTTGAATTTTAAATGGAAAACCAAAAAATATTCAGAATGACTTGGTTATGTTCTTATTTGATGAAAAATCCCATGTGACATTTTAGGCCACTTAGTGTGACAACACACAGTGTGACAACTGCACACCCTACTTAACAGTATATAACTCTGTTCAGAAATAGATGAGATGCAATGAATACAAAATACGTGCCTGAGACTTTCATTTGGTGTGACATTTATTCCTTTGTCATGTATTGCGCCCAAGAAATACAAGAGAGTGAAAAGTGTGACAATATGCCTCACTCTCCACCCCTCCCAAAAATCCTACACAGACCTCCACTACTTTACCTGGACCACAGCAGCACCTCCTACACAGACCTCCACTACTTTACCTGGACCACAGCAACACCTCCTACACAGACCTCCACTACTTTACCTGAAGCACAGCAGCACCTCCTACACAGACCTCCACTACTTTACCTGGACCACAGCAGCACCTCCTACACAGACCTCTGCTACTTTACCTGGACCACAGCAACACCTCCTACACAGACCTCCTACGCTACTTTACCTGAGAGGGAGTGTCCCTTGCCGTCCCCCACGTCTTCATACCCGGAGGGCGGGTCCTCAGATAGGCCACTCCCTGTGAACGGGACAGAGGGTGAGTCCTGACCCCGCCCACATCACGCACGCTCAGGTCTCCCGCAGTGGGTTTAAGACTTTACTGTGAAGGCTGAGGAGGATGGGCCAGGTTCACTCACCCCACCGGGGGGCGCTGTCCGTTCCCCCCACTCGTCGGGTTGAACTCGATCTCCTCGTAGACGGGCTCGGGGAGATGGGCCCACTGAGAAAGGGCTGTGTGAGCAGAGAGACAGAAGCAGAGAGTCTCTCAGCACACGAGCAGCAGAGCTACCATGAATGGCCGACGGCCAGTACCTCTCACTTGCACACCCATGAAATACCTAGTTTTAAAGAAGTTGCCTTCTGGTGTGGCTGGGTTCCTGGATGACTCCCATATTGCCTGCCGCCCACTCAGAATTGTGGAGGATGCAGTCACCACCATGCCAGATGCCCAAAAATTTGAATTGCTGATTGTGGGAGCGCTTTCAACACAATCCAGCCTATAGTGGCCAAGAAACTGACTGAGCGGCAAGTAAACACCAATCTTATTCTGAGGATTTTTGAGTTTCTTTGAAGGGGAATCCCAACAGATTCAACTGTACAATGAGCTCTCAAGCCCAGAAATTAAGCACACGAGTCATACTTTTTATTTCCCCTGTAGTATATATTATTTTGCATTTTGTGCTGGAACTGAATGCATGTCCTCATTGCATACTGTATGTTATTGTTTTCCGTTTTCTTTTGCGTTGCACGCTGGAGCCAAATTAATTTCCCCATTGTGGGATAATGAAGTTGACTTGACTACTGAAGAGGCTTCTGGAGTGTCAGCTGGCGAGAGATAGCTGTTCGCCAAGTGGTCTGTCCGGCCCCTACCTCTCCTCAGAGCTCTGTTCTGGAGCAGCAGAACCCCCAGCAGCACCAGCAGCACCAGTAGCAGGAAGAACAGCGCCCCCACCACCAGGAAGGCCACTGCTGGGATAGACAGACCAGGTGGAGGGGTCACGGGCGGCTTGGTCACGGGCGGCTTGGTGGCAACTGAAAACAAGGAAGAGCAGGGGCTGGGAATCAGCAGACAACATGCCACTCTGCTGCTAATCAACTTACACTGACCACTTTGCTGTGCTTCCACCCTGTCATTTATTTTACCTATAAAGCCTAGCTACCGATAAAAGCAAAGCTCTGATCTGCGGTAAGCGAACCCAGTCATTCCACAAGTTACCCAGTGCAGTAACATAAAACAGTCATAAGAGATGCAAGAGCAAGTTTAGCGTCAACTTAGATATGCATGTTAGCTAAAGTTGTGCTTTCTGTAACGATGAGCCAAAACATTATGACCATGAGCCATGGACTACTAGACCTGCGGTGTCTGGTCGGTGAAGGTGCCCTGCTATGTCCGGCACCAAGACGTTAGCAACAGCTCTTTTTAGTCTGGAAGTTGAAATGTGTAGCCACCTCAGATCGGACATGTTGTTCCAGCACATCCCACAGATGTTCGATCGGATTGGAATTTGGAGGTCAGGGTGACTCCTTCAACTCTTCGTCATGTTCCGCAAACCATTCCAGACCATGTGTGTAGTGTGGCAGGGTGCATTATCCTGCTGGCCACAGCCATGAAGCGGTGTACCTGGACTACAACCATGTTTAGGTAGGTGGCATGTGTCAAATTGATGTCCACATGAATGCCCGGATCCAGGGTTTCCCAGCAGAACATTGCCCAGAGCATCACTGTCCCTCCACGGGCTTGTCTTCTTCCCACAGTGCATCCTGGTGCCATCTCTTCCCCAGGTAAACAGCGAACATGTACCTGACCATCCACATGATGTAAAAGAAAACAGGACTCATCGGACCATCTTCCATCGCTCCAAGGTCCAGTTCTGACACTCGCGTGCCCATTGTAGGCTCCTTCGAAGGTGGACAGGGGTAAGCATGGGCACTCTGACCGGTTCTGCAGCTGCATAGCACTATGCATAGCAGGGTGTGATGCACTGTGTTGTGACACATTCCTCCCTTAACTATCATTCAAATTTGATGCGACTTGTGCCCTTCTGTCGGTTTAGACCAGGTGGGATCGCCTTCGTTGCCCTCGCACATTGATGAGCCTTGTTCATGGTTTGTCCCTCCTTGGACCACTGCTGACCGGGATCACCCTAAATGCTTTGTCATTTCGAAGACGGTCCGACCCAGCCATCTGGCTATAACAAGTTGGCCCTTGTCACGGTCGCTCAGGTCCTTACGTAAACCAGCCCTTTTCTCCCACATCCAAAACATCTTAACTTACCGTCTAATATATCTCAGACCTTGACATGGGCCATTGTTCACAGATAATCAACGTTATTCTATCTGTGAGTGGTCATAATGCTTTCGCTTATCGGTGTAGATGTTCTCTTTTCACTGTACATAAATTTCATTTCAGTAAACTAGCTCGATGTGAGTATTCAGCGACTTTAGAGAGCCACACCGGACAGAATATATTCCTCTAGGTTTATGTCTTAATGCACTTGAAATCAATACAGAGGAATAACTATTTTGAGTGGTCACTCAAATACTGAGTGTTACTTTGTAGTCTACCCAGGCCTCACCACTGAGCAATAGCCTTTCTATGGTGGAATTTTAATAGTTGAAATTAATTGCCAGATAACAGGGCCGTCTTTTACTGGATAACTAACTCCTAGGACAGGGCTCTGAACTCTGCCCTCCCAGTTTTTATCTCCCAAACACTGTCCAAAGGAGTCTGTACCTGCAGTGGGGCTGGAGCGAGATGAAAGACCTGCCAAATAAAAATGAACAGACTTATTATTTATTCATTCGACAGTTCCTGCGCACTGGTATGAGTTGTAACCCCGGATGGGGTTCTCTCAGCTCGTTGCCTAAACCTTTATGTACACAAACACGTCTATAAGCTCCCCTGATAAAGAGCTTCTGAAGAAGTTAAATGTAGCTCCAAGGCATTATTTCTGCTTGCATTCTGAGTGATTGTGGAAGTAAAGTAATCGTAGAGGTGTAATGCGGGGTGGATCTTTAAGCCGCTCCTAGGCGTGTGGATGTGTGTTTCTGTCAGGGCCACAGTGATTCATCTTCACAGAAGCTGCCACTCGGCCTGGTGCATTACATTACATTACATTACATTACATTACATGGCATTTAGCAGACGCTCTTATCCAGAGCGACGTACAATGAAGTGCAAATCAAACACAAGTATGAGTGCTAAGAGGTGCGATGTGGAGGTGCAGGCTCACCTGTGCAGGTGACCCCAGCCTGGTTCTGCGATCGGCAGCTGCTGTGCAAAGAGTGTGGGCAGTCCCACAGGTGCAGCTCAGTGCCCCTGCAGTTCACCTCAGTCAGCCAGAGGGTGCCATTCCCCGTCCCAAAAGTAGCATTACCATGAGCCCCCTGTGCTAACACACAGCCCAGCTGTCTGCACACCACACGGGCATCCATCATGTCCCAGGAGTCTCCACACACCGACCGCCAGGAGCCCCCATGGAACACCTCCAGCCTCCCAGAGCACCCGCCTGCCCCCCCCACCACCCGGAGGGGCCAGTGATCTAGAGCAGGAGCCACAGATGAACTGAGCAGCCTCACAATGCTGAACATCTCCTACACGGTCCAGAGATCTGCACTAACATTATGGCTGGTCTCATTACGTTTAACATGTACAGACATATGTCCACTAACATTATGGCTGATCTTACATGCATTATGTTCATTGTGTAATTTTATACATTCAAATGAGCAAATTATTCAATTGATTTCATTTGTGATCGAATACAAATCTCCCCTCCTTTATTGAAGACCGTTCTCCTAAATGACAATGACATTATTTTTAATGAAATACTGTCAACACTGTCAATGACCATCATGCATACATGACCGTTCCCACTACAAAGTAGATTTGGGACTAAGGATACTCAGTTGCATGTTGACAAATCATGGGATTCAGCCTATAAAAACGTACTTGTGCAAGATCGCAGATTTTTTGCCGAGGAACATGACAATTTGCTCCGTGGAATGTCTTCATCCTCTTTCGCTTTGATGTGGGGGAAATAATTAAATATAAATCAACCATAAATAAAATAAGAAAGACCCATGCCACATCATAAACACACAGCCCACTGAAAGCTTCAGAAACATCTTATCTGTAGGGTTATACAAAAACAAATGTTACAGACTAATAATCTGCTTTACATATCCACCAGTTGAAGCGAAAAAGTAATAAAATCATATCCTCTTCATCTATCTTCGTAAATAAGCCAGTTCTGCTTGATAGTTTAATTCTACTGTTCCCACTGGGAGTAATACTGTGTTTGCAGGATTAAGGTTTATTCTACTGTTCCCACTGGGAGTAATACTGTGTTTGCAGGATTAAGGTTTATTCTACCGTTCCCACTGGGAGTAATACTGTGTTTGTAGTATTAAGGTTTATTCTACTGTTCCCACTGGGAGTAATACTGTTTTTGCAGGATTAAGGTTCATTCTACTGTTCCCACTGGGAGTAATACTGTGTTTTCAGAATTAAGGTTTATTATACTGTTCCCACTGGGAGTAATACTGTGTTTGCAGGATTAAGGTTCATTCTCCTGTTCCCACTGGGAGTAATACTGTGTTTGCAGGATTAAGGTTCATTCTCCTGTTCCCACTGGGAGTAATACTGTGTTTGCAGGATTAAGATTCATTCTCCTGTTCCCACTGGGAGTAATACTGTGTTTGCAGGATTAAGGTTCATTCTCCTGTTCCCACTGGGAGTAATACTGTGTTTGCAGGATTAAGGTTCATTCTCCTGTTCCCACTGGGAGTGGAGAGAGGATTTACCTGTACAGTTGAGCACAGCCACTGTTTTATCGCAATTATTTTCACCCCAAGGGCGTGATGGGCACTGCCACAGAGTGGAGTCGTGTGGGCGACATTTGACATGATCCAGCCAGTTTGGAGCAGATTCCACTCTTGGCCCTGTTTTAGACACTTTACTAGTGTTCCCACAGTTCAGCTCCTGACATATGAGAGTAGCTGTGTCTTCCTCCATTCCATTCCAGCACACATTGCCCCAGGTGCCATTGTAGAAAACCTCCAAATTCCCAGAACAGCCTTCACTCAGTCTCATCTCCTTGAATTCTACAACGACAATATTCGAAATAACTTTGGTATGAAATGGTTTGATAAAAACACAACTTTGAAATGACAGAGGATACAAATCTTAAAGTCAAATGCAGGAATACGTCAGGATGAAAAGTTGTGTGTTACATTTGTCACTGCCCTCCTGCGATGGGTCACATCACTTTACTAAGATTTTGTCGAAACCCGTGAATTTCCTCTCCAACCAGGAATCATGTATTCACACACATCTAGTGTCAGTGTAAGAGCAAAGTATTGAGAGTTGGTGAGTTACACACCTGAACACACAACCCCCACGTCCTCCTTGTGTCCACAGTCAGTCTGTCCCCATCCGGCTGTGGGACAGTCCCACAGGGACGTCTCGTTCCCCACACAGCCCACCTCATCCAGCCAGACGGGTCCATTTCCTGGCCCAAAGAAGGAGGGTAGCGGGGCACTGAGGGCCGTCCCACACTGGAGCTGCCTGCACACCACCTGAGCATCCTCCAGGTCCCAGGAGTCATCGCAAACCGTCCCCCAAGAACCGTCGTGGAGCACCTCCACCCGCCCCGCACAGCGTCCCCCTCCCCCTACCAGCCTGAGGGACCGGCGGTCTGAGGGAGGGGGTTGGAGAGGGAGGGAGATATTTAATTGAAATGCAGGCTTGTTTGAACCTTTCTGATGAAAACTCTAAACTGCAGTTGATCAGCAAGCTGTACTCACTGGAGCAGACGATGGACACCCGTTCCCTGGAGCTGCAGGTGAGATTGTGTGGAGTGCTGCAGTTCACCAGGTGAGACTCTCTCCCGGAGCACTCAAACCCCGTCAGACACACATCACTGGCCCCCGTCCCAGACGGAGAGGAGCTGTATACCTGCACTGCAGAGCCGCAGCCCAACTGCCTGCAGGCCACCGATGCCTCCCTGGAGCTCCAGGACCCCCCCCACTCTGCTCCAGGTCTCCTGGTAGTACACCTCCACTGGGCCCCCACACTCACTCTCTCCAGCCAGCTGAACCGTCCCGTCCAGAGTGGAGACAACAGAGCCTGAGGATCCCAAGTGTGTTACTAATGTGCACAGGATTACAGACTGCACCTCTGTGTGTTACAGTAATGTCCACAGGATTTGTTCAATCAAAGGGCATTCAACTTAAACACAAAACATTGTATTAACAACTTCCAGTTTGCCAGAGAGAGAAAGAAAGCAGTGAGCAATAGAGAGAGAGAGAGCACAGAGAGCCGTGAGAGAGAAACAGTGTAAATGTGTGGTAAATAGTGTATGTAGTATGCAGTATGCAGTATACAGTGGGCAGTGCACATGCACACAGCACAGAGAACAGGACTCCTCACCAGAGCAGATGACTCTAGCCTCTTGTCCACGTGAGAACGCAGCTCGGCTCCAAGAGGAAACCGCACACTGTGAGAGCCGTGTCTCGTTCCCATGACAATCAAACACATCGTGGCTGATTGGCCCACTCCCATTTCCAAACCAGGTCTGTCCTGGCACTGCCACTGCAGTCCCACAACCCAGCTGCCGGCAGAGGACATCGGAGGCCCTGCTATCCCAGCATGCATCACACACTGTCCACCAGGTACCCAGGTACTTCAGCTCCACTCGACCAGAGCAGATGTCAGGGCCACCAGCCAGCCTGGACTCTGTATACCCTACACACAGAACAGTGGGGTTAGCATCTGCCCAGCACTGAGATACTAAAGGACACTTATGGAAGAGGCTAACAGTGGGGTGTAGGGACTACAACTTCCACATTCCCACAGGAAAATTCCGCGACGTCCACCACGAATGACGTCTAACTTGGTTCAGCCAATCCCGTCATGGCGGGAGCAATAAACGGTCCCGTATAAGAGCAAGACACGTTCTTGGGATCTTTCTTCTCTCTTCTGCTTTTTCTGCCTCTTCTGCTTCTTCTCTTCGACGCACCCTTTTTGGCCATTCGCTTCAGCTCATCTGCTCCGAGGCTCGGACAGAGGCTGAAGGCTGCACAGCGCACTACCAGGCCTACGGACACACCCAGTTACCTCGCGGTAACTACGTGGCCTATAGTGAGTGGAAATTGTTGTACGCGGAACGCTACATCAGTTTACCCCAATAAAGCTCAACAACGAAACAGCAACGAACTTTTACACCTGGAAAAGGACCAGCGGATCAGACGACAACGCTGCTAAGGCGCTAAGACGGGAACACCCCAGCCTGCGCATCTCTCCCGGACACCATTCACAGCACCATCGCCGCTTCTACAAGGACAGCATGTCTTTTGGATCCAGCAATGCGTATGGACTCAGTAAGAAAACAAACATTCAGGCATAGCCAGTGTTTAGTTTAGTCTTAACTGTTTTTGTGAATCTGTGTTTCAATATTTACCATCCAACCATTGTAATGTGTTTGGTTAGCTACATATATATGTACGTGAATTGATTCGCAGTCTTTTGCGCATATATAGAGTAAAACTACGCAAGTAGTCCCTTCTCACAGCTAACTCTAACTCATTACCACACCCATAACTCTAGCGACACGCGCGCTTGCGCGCGCCACACACACGCACACACACATACCCAACTAAATTTCCTTACTAACTTCCCGTTAGTTTATCTGTTATGTGTTTGTATGTTTGTTTAATAAATATATTTTATTAAACCCCGGTGTCCGTTTTGGAATCGCATAGACATGAGAGCCGAGTTAAAGCAGTCTTTCGAAGAACTTCCAACCTTCAGGTTATCGGTATGTTTAATCATTAAAATTGGTTATTTTAATTATTAATTAAAATACTAAATTTGTGGTTAGATATTTCTGATAATAGTAATTTTATGAGACTGATTACTTTTTGCAGTTATACTGCTACACAACGTTTAACTGGCGCCCCGGTTTCGTAGAGAGTAAAATCCCTGCGTTATTTGGCGGCCCGTGCGAGGACCCTACATAATTTGGAGTCCCGTGCGAGGACCCCTACATATTTTGGCGCCCCGTGTGAGGAAGACTAGCTTTGGCTCAAATTTCATGTCTTGTGACTTCATAACGAATTCCCCTTCCTAATTTGGAGCTCTGCGTGAGAAAGACGAGCTTTGGCTCATGTCACGTGACTCCAGAACGAATTCTCGGCATTCTTTCTCAGCTAAATTGCCACCAGTGCAATTTTTTGAAAATACCGCTAGATGTCACCCTTGTACCATTTTTAAAAGCCTGCATGAGCCGCTTTCTCAATATACTGCCCCCTCGTGTAACATTGTGGCATTACATTCGTAATCTTACACGGTAGTTTGTTGATTGGCATTTACCTTCCGGTATAATACGTATTATCAATAATAGTATTATTAGCCGCACTGTATTATTAATTATAATTACTTTGTCAAAGTAATTTTAATAATTAATTGAATTTTACATTTAAATCCAAATTTAATTGTAATTTCAACCAATCACATTCTGGTATTTAGGATTAATGTGATCAGCATCACAGTTCCTATTTTACGGTCTGAATATCCGCCATATGTTCGGTCATTTTGCTGTTGTTGCATTGCAGCACCGCTAGTGCAACTCGAGTCCCTGTGTGATGCTATAGCTACCTTGTACTATAGTTAGAGAATATTCAAAGAGCGTTTTAAATTCTTTATCCTTCATCACAACTTGTATGTTGGATTGTGATTTTGGTGAACAATTCATTGCCAACTTTTAGGAGCTCAAGGCCCTTGTGAAATAGTTAACTTCAAGAGTACCCTCTTAAGTTACTGATTCAGCTTTTAGCTTTATTTGGCGTGAGATATGGAACCCATATCTATTGATGAGTACCTTTCCTTTTTAGCCCAAGGTTTAGAACCTGGCTACGTAGCTTTCCTGAATCAGATGAACCTCACTGATTGTAGGAAAGAAATGTTCTCCTTAATCAACGAGAAAGGTCACTCCCCCACCCAGTCAAAAGACCCAATTCTAAGTTGTCTGGTCTTGAATTTTGCCAGACAGATTAGTCTTGCTCTTCAGAGCAACAAAAACTTAGAATCAGAGATGTCATACCTCAAAGGACAACACACCAGTGTTTTACTTGAGCTTCAAACTGTTGGCAAGAAAGCAGTACAATACTTGCGTGATCTGCATTCAGCCGAATCAGATCTTTGTTTCTACAGAGAGGAATTATTTCAGTTGAAGAGTGGATGCCACAAGCTGCCACATCCACTCTCTTCTGTAAGCCTGCTTTCTCAGGCTTGCCCAACTCCAGCTTCTCCTGCTTCCTCCTTACACCACAAGGCAGGGGAAGGGGGGTCACAAATTGATTCGGGTTTGTCAGATCCCGGTTCCACAGCTTGCTCTGATGGAGACTCGTCAGTCTCCTCAGATTCCAGTGCTGTTGACCACCCATGCAATGGTTTGCCCACCTCTTCCCTGGAGAGGGAAAGGGGGGACTCCATCCCAACGGTGGTCCATCTCCGCAAGGGAGAAACAGTCAGGCAAGTACAGGACTGCACCTTCCATGCCCACCCCTCTCGTGAGGAGGTCAGGGCACCCTCCCGTGGACACGGTAGAGGAGATCTAACGTTATTAATTGGGCACACAAAAAGCAACGCTAATCCCGCTAGCTTTCCCTTTATAACTGAGAGGATAGGTGACAGCTCTGTACAGTACACTGACAGCGACAATTCATCTTCTGCCAACCATTGTGAGAATGACAGTTTTGTAGCTCCACCCTCTAAACCAAACCGAGGACGTCGAGCATCGCATGAAACGCATTCACATTCAAATGTGATTTCAGGCTCTCCTTCTCCAAACAGGCAGACTAGTGCAACTTCACATGGTCTTCGCTTTGAGGAGCTAGAGGCCATGGCGAAGTATGTCCACACATTTGACCCCAAGGACTCTGAATTTAACATTCAGAGTTACTTGAGAGAAGTTGACTACTGTCTCTCGGATCTGCCCAGGGCAACCGATCGAGAAAAGGTACGACTTGTATGGAAAACCTCTACCAGAGAGATCCATACATTTATGGAACAACTTCCACCACAGGTTCGTTCCAGCTATCCCAAGGTTTGTGAAGCGTTGGTAGCTGAGTACCTGCCACGGTTTGATCAGGCCACAGCCATGATGAAATCTGTGGAGGTTAAACATAGCCGTACAGAACGACCAAAAGACTTTTACCAACGACTTAAACATGCATTTTTCCAGGGCAGAAACGGACCAGGCTTAGATGAAGATCAAGCCTTCAAATCCCTTTTTGTGCACAACCTGCACCCCTGCGTCCGAACTCATGTTTCACTGTTTTCAAGGGGCCAACACTCAGCCCTTGAATTAAGGAATGAAGCCCAAATGGTCTGGGACACTTTAAGGATTGTGCCCAGGAACGAGGTATTGGAAACAGCTAAGCACGTTGTTCCAACCAAGCCCGCCAGCACTTCCAAAGTTGCCCCATTAAAGTCTAATGGCTCAAAACAACGGCATGTGAGTAAGTTCCCGGTTAAGAGCCACCGTGGTCGCTTCTCACACTCTGATTCCAGCCGGAATTAGAGAGAAGACCGACCCGGTAGGCCCAAGCCTCAGAGTCACCAGCATGACTCTGATAGGGAAGATACCTTGTCTGAAGAGAGCTTCTTCAGTTCCTCTGAGGACAACTAAAGCCTCTAACCTTTGTTCAGTAGTGTGTATGCCTTGAGTAACCACTCCAAAGAGCTATCTGGTCTTGTTCAACCTCCATCAAAAGACTGAATAAGACTGATCTATAGCCGTGGTCTCCTCACAGGCAGACTCCCAGCTGAAGCTTTGACCACTTTCTTTTGCACACCTTTCCTACCAAAGGGGGGTGGCAAAATAAACAGGTAGTTTATAGCAGCCACTTAGATTTGCATGTAGCAGCAGCAAACGCAGATCGTAAGTAGGTACTGTAGAGTTAAATCCGACACCTGTTATAACTCGTAAACGTTCATTGCTTCTTTCTACACCTACTGAACCATCGTAAAGTATTGCATGTAGAAACTACAGGGTAATCGTTACAAGTATATTGCCACACCCCAGTGTGCCTTACTCCACCTCTTCCCCAAGCAAGACAAGACCACTTGTGAGCTTACCACATCATTTAGAAATGAGACCACCTCTCCATTTCCTTCCTGATGACACAGCCATAAGGTTAAGCTTGGATACAGAAAGCTGCCCTAATTTGAAAATGCCCCCACATATTTCAGATGACAACCCTCGTCAGCAAGACTGTAGGGACTAGAACAATTGGTCAGTCTGAACAAGACTTCCAAAAAGGCTACAGCCTCTCCATCCTAGACCCCTACATCATCTGAACATTTTCATGGCTGGGTCATTCCTGTTGGTGCTCCACCTTCTGGACACCATCCAATAACTAACAAAACACCTGAACTAACAAAACGACTAACGCTTTCACCAAGGTTTCTCATGTTTTGTGACAATGTATTCACTGTTCGACCTTAGTGTTTCACATTGTTTGTATCATGTGTTTAGACCAGTTTAGTTAATTGTTGATAAATGCCTGGATGTTTGTCAGTCAATTGTGAACTGTGTTACCGACCAAATGTACTTGACCTCTGGACTGTGAACTGACTTTTGTGCTCTCAAGGAACACTGGCTTCAGCCGCATCCTGAGACCACAGGGGGGATGTAGGGACTACAACTTCCACATTCCCACAGGAAAATTCCGCGACGTCCACCACGAATGACGTCTAACTTGGTTCAGCCAATCCCGTCATGGCGGGAGCAATAAACGGTCCCGTATAAGAGCAAGACACGTTCTTGGGATCTTTCTTCTCTCTTCTGCTTTTTCTGCCTCTTCTGCTTCTTCTCTTCGACGCACCCTTTTTGGCCATTCGCTTCAGCTCATCTGCTCCGAGGCTCGGACAGAGGCTGAAGGCTGCACAGCGCACTACCAGGCCTACGGACACACCCAGTTACCTCGCGGTAACTACGTGGCCTATAGTGAGTGGAAATTGTTGTACGCGGAACGCTACATCAGTTTACCCCAATAAAGCTCAACAACGAAACAGCAACGAACTTTTACACCTGGAAAAGGACCAGCGGATCAGACGACAACGCTGCTAAGGCGCTAAGACGGGAACACCCCAGCCTGCGCATCTCTCCCGGACACCATTCACAGCACCATCGCCGCTTCTACAAGGACAGCATGTCTTTTGGATCCAGCAATGCGTATGGACTCAGTAAGAAAACAAACATTCAGGCATAGCCAGTGTTTAGTTTAGTCTTAACTGTTTTTGTGAATCTGTGTTTCAATATTTACCATCCAACCATTGTAATGTGTTTGGTTAGCTACATATATATGTACGTGAATTGATTCGCCGTCTTTTGCGCATATATAGAGTAAAACTACGCAAGTAGTCCCTTCTCACAGCTAACTCTAACTCATTACCACACCCATAACTCTAGCGACACGCGCGCTTGCGCGCGCCACACACACGCACACACACATACCCAACTAAATTTCCTTACTAACTTCCCGTTAGTTTATCTGTTATGTGTTTGTATGTTTGTTTAATAAATATATTTTATTAAACCCCGGTGTCCGTTTTGGAATCGCATAGACATGAGAGCCGAGTTAAAGCAGTCTTTCGAAGAACTTCCAACCTTCAGGTTATCGGTATGTTTAATCATTAAAATTGGTTATTTTAATTATTAATTAAAATACTAAATTTGTGGTTAGATATTTCTGATAATAGTAATTTTATGAGACTGATTACTTTTTGCAGTTATACTGCTACACAACGTTTAACTGGCGCCCCGGTTTCGTAGAGAGTAAAATCCCTGCGTTATTTGGCGGCCCGTGCGAGGACCCTACATAATTTGGAGTCCCGTGCGAGGACCCCTACAGGGGATAGCATCTGACCAACACTGTTAGCCTCTTCCATAAGTTTCCGTTATTATCTCAGTGTGGTTAGCAGCTGACTATCCTATTAAATAAACTTCCCATAGATTGAATTTTTTCTGGACCCTCGTTAATTCCCTGAACTTCAGTTAATTCAACGGAAAACATTATCAGCCACACTTACAATATCGCTGGCCTTTATTTGCGCGATCCACCCTAAAATATGTATGAATTCAACCATGAGATTCTGCTCTTGTCGCTGTCTGGGATGGGTGTCACAGGATCTGCCCTTGCTTGGTTTTCCTCCTACCTCTCTGGTCGCTCCTACCAGGTGACTTGGAGGGTCTCAGTCTCTGACCCTCACCCCCTACAAACTGGAGTCCCGCAGGGCTCAGTTCTCGGTCCTCTCCTCTTCTCGCTATACACCATGTCTCTTGGTTCTGTTATCTCTTCCCATGGCTTTTCTTACCACTCTTACGCCGATGACACCCAACTCTTTGTTTCCTTCCCCCCGATACCCAGGTCACCACACAGATCTCTGCCTGCTTGGCTGATATCTCTGCGTGGATGACTTCCCACCACCTGAAGCTTAACCTTGCCAAAACTGAGCTTCTCTACATCCCTGCTAAGTCCTCTCCGACAATTGACCTCTCACTCACTGTTAAGAACTTTGTAGTGACCTCCTCCTGTACGGCAAAGAATCTTGGGGTGACTCTTGATAACTGCCTCACCCTGGCTCCACAAGTATCCTCCACTGCCAGAACCTGCAGGTTCTTTCTGTATAATATACGCCGTATCCGTCATCTCCTAACGGAGAAAGCCACCCAGCTCCTAGTCCAGGCGCTCGTCATTTCCCGCCTGGATTACTGCAACTCCCTCCTAGCTGGTCTCCCAGCTTGTGCCATCAAGCCCGTCCAGCTGGTCCAGAATGCTCAAGCCCGCCTAATCACCAGTCAGCCCAGGTCGGCTCATGTCACCCGCTTCTCATTGGCCTCCACTGGCTTCCTATTGCTGCACGCATCCGATTCAAGGCCCTGGTGTTGGCATTTCAGGCTGCTAAGGGGACTGCCCCACTTTACATACAATCCTTGATCACTCCCTACTCCCCAGCTAGACCACTCCGGTCTGCCAGCTCTGGTCGCCTTATGGTTCCCTCACTACGAGCACCTGGCGGTCGAGCTGCACGTTTACGCCTGTTTTCCGTTCTGGTTCCTCAGTGGTGGAATGACTTGCCTACCACTGTCAGGACAGCAGAATCCCTCCCCCTATTTCGACGCAGACTAAAAACACACATTTTCAAACTCTACCTTAGTCCTCCCTCCTGATTTCCCCCGACCCCTTTCTGATATCCCTATCCCTCTTGTCTAAACCTAACCCCCCCCCCCAAAAAAAAAACAAACAAAAAAACTTGCACTTATGATGACTATATGTTTAGAACAGCACTTCATGTGTATTTACTAGTTATGGATGTGATGCTTTAACTTGTCGAAGAATGCACTTGTAAATCGCTTTGGATTAAAAGCGTCTGCCAAATAAATAAAATGTAAAATGTAAATGAATGAGGAGAGAAGCGCAGCTCACGATGACTCGCCTAGATCAAACGCACACTGCAGTAGTCAGCCCTGCACGCCAGTTTGATACATATGACGCATGTTTCCTGGGCAGAATGCATCATGTGCACCTCAAAATCATTGCAAAAGGCTTCGTACATCTGGCCCTTAGAGATCAAGATAAAGACCTCATTAAATATAAATGTATGCAATCTGTTTAGGAATGATATGAAATGATTGCTGAAACTATCACAATGCACTGCACAGAGTACTCTTACCAGAACACACCAGGCCCACATCGTTTCCATGGGAGCAGGGTTGGTTCTGTGAGGGTGGCGTGGGGCAGGAGTTAATCTGAGATTCGTTGCCTCTACACTGAATCTCTTCCGCCCACACCTGGCCGTCGCCCTGGCCAAATGCAGTTGCCCCGCGCAGCTCTTTAGGAGCCCCACAGCCCAGCTCCCTGCACACAACCTCTGCGTCCGGCTGGTCAAAGTCAGCATCACACACCGTGCCCCAGGAGCTCCCATGATGCACCTCTACTCTCCCAGAGCACAGGTCAGTCCCGCCCACCAGCCTGACAATTTGATGGGCTGCAGTTAAACAGAAAATAAAGAGGGAATCATCAGCAATGACAGACACCTTATTCCAGACAACATTCAGACCAGCTGTCTGAACACAGGACTGCATAGCTATTATACATGGAGTACAGCAGTGTGAGGTGAGCCAATCACACATCTACTGTCGTCGGAGGAGAGCTAATCACCTGTAAATTAAAGACAGACTTAAAAAAAAAAACTAAAAAAACATTCTAATGCTTATGGGAAAAGACCACCAGAAACATTAATACAACCCACCTTCATCATCTCTTTTCAAACAACACAATAATTTCTTCTGCTCAGATTCAATATAACAAAGACCAATATCTGCAGTACATCCAAATAAGCAGCTCCATCAAACCAAAATTGAACTGATAAACAACCCCCTGTGTCCATCTCAACTAATAGGCAATATCGGTAAAATAGCAAATAGTCCCAAACAACTCTGCAAACTCTACAAAATCTAATCTACATCAGACTCTACAATATCATTACCAATAGGAAAATGGAAAAACCCCGACAGCAACTTCTGGACGCAAATCTGCCAATCCACCTTCAACATGTCAAAAAATATTAATCTACAATTTATCCAATACAAGGCATTACATCATACACATATCACAGGTCACAAAATGCATGCAATGGAATTTACCCATTCACAGCTCTTGTCCTCAATGTCAACTTCACACCCCTGACAACTATATCGACGCCTTAGGGGTCCTGCCCCCCAGTCTAGAGTTTCTGGGTAGAGGTAAACACTAAATTATCACAATTCATGGCTTGCAATATACCACTTACCCCATCCACATGCCTGCCTAGCGACCTGTCAGATCTCACCATAACAAACGGTGAACCAGTACTCATAGCCCTAACAACACCAAAAAAACCACGCACCAATTGGAAATCAAGAAAGCAACTCTCCACTAGACACTAGACTAGTGGACCATTTGTCTTTAGAACAAGCCTCAGCTATAAACAAAAACAAAGTATGACATTCCTCCAAATATTCTCATTTTTGACAGCAGCACTCAAACTAACCGGTGAGCTGATGCCACAACCCACCCACCAATCCTACACTGCACCCCCCGCCCCACACAAAAATAAAAAGACAAATACAAATTTGGCCCAACCTTGTGTTATATGTTTTGTTTTTTTATGTATTTCTGTGTGGGTTTTTGTGTTATGTGTTCTAGTTTCTTAATTTGCTGGCTTATTGGCTGTTCTTTTTTAATGTTATTTATTTGTACTTTTTATTATTATTATTATTATTATTATTATTAATTTTATTTTTTCTTTACTATTCCTTTGTTTGTGATGTACATATAACTCATAGTTTTCTATTTTCTGATGATGTCCAGCTGCCTGTTTTTGTGTTTGGCTTGGCACTTTTTCTTTGTATAGAAATAAAAATAAAGTTAAGGCCCCCGAAAAGGGGTGGCGGACCAACAAAAAAAAAGTGCTGAGTTGGGTGAAGAACATTGTAAGAGCTGAATAACACTGAATCCTACCTGAGCAGATCACTCAGCATCCTGTCCATGATTACAGCGATTTCTACCCCATCCTCCTGACGGACACTGCTTCAGTGAGGATTCTGATCCAATGCAGTACACAACATTCATCCATATTCTCCCAGACCCTTGTCCAAAGTGAGCACCTCCTAGTGCATCTACAGCATCTCCACAGCCCAGCTGTCTGCACACCACTCCAGCGTTGGCCATACCCAGTACTCATCACACACTGTCCCCCACTCTCCCGATGATAAACCTCCACTCTCCCAATGCAGGGGCTGCCACCATTCACCAGCCTCACATCCTCCCTGCCTGAGAGAGAGAGAGAGAGAGAGAGATGAGAGAGAGAGAGAGAGAGAGAGAGAGAGAGAGCGCGAGAGAGCGTGCGAGAGAGAGAGAGAGAGAGAGAGAGAGAGAGAGCAGTAAACAATAGTTCCAAAAGCAATTGGTACCCACAAAATTAAACATTATTAGACATCTTACACTCACAGTAAATAAGGAGTGAATATGGCAGTACAAAATATCTTATTACTTATTAAGAAGAACAGCAAAACAATTCCAATTGAAATTGTCCAAAAAAAATAAAAATAAATGGAAAAACCTCCAAAGATTAAACCTGTTTGATGCAGATTGTCAAAACATTAGGAAAGAACTTTCGGAATTATCAAATCAATCAGGGCTGTCAGCCAGCCTGGACTCTTAATACATACAAGACAGTGGGATTAGCATCTGCCCAGCACTGAGTTAATAAAGGAAATGTATGGAAGAGGCTAACAGTATGGTTAGCATCTGACCAACCTATTAAATAAACTTCCCACAGATTGAACTCCCACAGACTAAGAGATTAAGATAAAGACCTCATTAAATATAAATGTATGTAATCTGTTTAGGAATCATGTGAAATGATTGCTGAAACTATCACAATGCACTGCAGAGAGCACTCTTACCAGAACACACCAGGTCCACATCGTTTCCATGGGAGCAGGGTGATTCTGTGAGGGTGCCGTGGGGCAGAAGTTAATCTGAGATTCGTTGCCCCTACACTGAATCTCCTCTGCCCACACGTGGGCGTCGCCCTGGCCAAATGCAGCTGCTCGCGCAGCTCTTCAGGAGCCCCACAGCCCAGCTCCATGCACACAACCTCTGCGTCCAGCTGGTCAAAGTCAGCATCACACACCGTGCCCCAAGAGCTCCCATGATGCACCTCTACTCTCCCAGAGCACCGGTCAGCCCACCCACCAGCCTGACCTCTGCAGTAGAACAGAGAATAAAGAGAGAATCATCAGCAATGTCCGGCACCTTATTCCAGACAACATTTAACACAGCTGTCTGAACACGGGCCTGCACAGCTATTATACAAGGAGTACAGCAGTGTGAGATGAGCCAATCACACATCTACTGTAGTCTGAGGAGAGCCACTCACCTGTAAATTAAAGACAGACTTAAAAATAAAGTATTTGAATACTTATGGGAAAAGACCATCAGAAACATTAATATGAGATTCTTTACCTGTGTGTATTCTGGATTAGTTCAGTAAATGTAGCAATGCACACACTTACCAACCCAGCATTCCTCTACCATTCTGAACAAACATGAGCAGCATATGTATGTATTATTATGACTACATTCATAATATACAGACAATCACTTCTGATTGTTTCCCCACATGATTCCCATTCCCTCTCGTTGCCTGTGTATAAAAAAAAACCATCTGTTTGTGCAGTTAGTTGCCAGATTGTTATGTTTATTCCCATACTCTCCAGCGTTTTCATATTGATACCCGTTTTGACGTGTTTCGTCCCGACCATCTAGTTTAGCTTATGACTTCTGTCTTGTTCTGACCCGTAGAAAACTTCCCCGTGGAAAACTCCCGG
>NW_026911222.1:0-2000 GCF_963692335.1 Osmerus eperlanus | reverse complement strand
GAGAGAGAGAGAGAGAGAGAGAGAGAGAGAGAGAGAGAGAGAGAGAGGGGGGCGAGACAGAGAACCCTCCTCATTAGAGAAGCGGACATGGAAGGTTTGGGGAAATGACTCGCCTTCTCTCAGAGGAAGCACCAGACTGAACTCTGTGTTTATTAGCTGTCAGAAGCCCTTAAATCCCTGCTGACATCAAACGCTGCCTTCTCTCCAGCACTTTACTCCTCCAACCCAAACACCCAGCCCCTCTTGTGTTAAACAGGGGGGAGGGAAGGACACACACACGCACACACTCCATGGCCATTAGGCGGAGGGCTGTACATGACTGCAATGGTTCTCAGTGGAGTGTGAGGCAAAGTGAAGCTGAATCTGCATATCACCGGATAGGATGTAGAGAGCAACAACTGTATGTATGGATCTTTATTGCTTTCGACATAGCAGGGAAGTCATGGATCCTCGAAGGATCGTCGAAGGATCATCGATCAAATCAAAGTGTTAACGAGACTCGGGTGATCGTCAGCAGGCGTGCTCGTTTCTCCCTCGTTGTGATAACCCGTCATTCCGGAGGTCAGAGGGCGTCTTGCAGCATATGTTGTGTACACACACGGCGACCCTCTCTGATTGGTGGGTTGATATCAAGTGTAATCAATAGGATTTTAATCACCAGCCCAAGCAGCTGTTCGTTACTTATGAGCAGGCTACTAGGACATAACAGACAGATGTCTGGGCGTGTGTGTGTGTATATACTGTATGTTTGTGTGTACTGTATGTGTGTGTTTGTGTTTGTACGTGTTTATGTCAAAATAACATCGACACTTCCACAGACAGAATCAGGGCAGGAAAATACACAACAAACACCCTAAAACTAATTTAGCATATTGTCTAATGAAACGCAATATTACGAGTGCAATTCAATTTTCCATATTTTATTCTATTCAAAGCAGTGGTTACTATGAATTTCTCCTTTTCACTCACTTAGCCGATTCAGATAATCACCACTCTCCAGCACAATTAGCAGACAAGCTAATTGCTAATAATTTAGCAATGGGTTGATGATGTTCTCTCTGGCTTTATGCTGAAGCACTAAAACCATTTAGCAAATTCCCTTTTAAAATGCACTGTTATCACAAGGGCAATACTAAGTTAATGACATATCCGCAAATTAAAACAAATTAGAAACGCCGTGTCCAGATGCCTCGGTTCTACTCACCCAGTCCCAAATTAGCCATTTCTTACACAAGCCCACACAAACACACGTACACAAGCCCACACCTGGGCTAAACTCAAACACACACACATGATATAACTGTTTTAAATGACCTTGTGGAACGCTTGCGGAAATGAAAGCCATATTGAGTAAATGGATTTTCTCGGCAAGGTGTCGCACTGAGGTGAATGGAGCCTGCAAGAGCTGATGTTTTGACTCCGTTAAGGCCACCGGCGATATCAAGACAATGTATCACACTAAAATGGAGGTAATTCATTCGTTAGCCGGGTTGGTAGTTAGGTAGTCATTATTTACACAGACTTATTTAAAAGACGTACACAGCGGACATGATTTCGTCATCTATACGCAGTATAACGGATGCAAATGACAGACGCGCTCCAACGGCCGAGCAGAAGACACTTGATTAAGACAACTCTGATCACCCGGAGAGGAGTGCGTCTCTCCCTCCCTTCAAGAATCAAGCTCTACTCAGACTCCTCTGTCCAGCTGGTTAGCCAGCTCGCTGTCTTTAATAGCAGCTTTAATCTCTCTGTTCTATTAGCTTGTCAGACCACCTGAGCGGTCTGGGATATTGCTTTCTTTTTCTTCAAGTCGGCCCTCTCTTTTTCCCTCATCTCCTCTTGGAGGCATGGTGCGTTAAAACCACGCTTCGCAGAGCTCTCAATGGTAGAAGAGAGACAGGCCGAGAGAGAGAGGGAGGGAAAAAAAGGGTTTTTCAAAATGTTGACTTTCAGATACAAAAATGTAAAATTGAAAAACGGAAGGGTTGGCCTACCGA
>NW_026911221.1:0-17778 GCF_963692335.1 Osmerus eperlanus | reverse complement strand
CGATACACCAGTCAAGCTCAAGTTCAGGGTTCAACATGGATCAAATTAATTTTATTGGCAATGAAGAGCTTCAAGTCAATACAGTTAGTGCTGTCAGAGGGCTTGACCTTTGACCCCCACAGCTCCAAGTCCAACCCTCCTCTCCTTTCCCCGGAGGCGGGGCTAAAGATATAAAGGCCAGGTCTCTCACAATCACCAAGACAAAATCAATAAATATATAAGACCGAAAGGGAGAGAGAGGGAGAGAGAGAGACAGCCAGATAGACCAGGGAGAGGGAAAGAGGAGGATAGGCATGTGTGTGTTTACGTGTGAGAGAGAGAGTGTGTGTATGTGTGTGTGCGTTTGTGAGTGTGGGGGGCACTCCCGGTCCAGTCCCTGTGGAGGCCTATGGGGGTCAGAGCCCTTCGTCCGTTAGTCGCTCAATCTCAACTGTCCCTCACAAACACTTTCAAACACACACACACACACTAACTTACACACACACGCTCAAATTGCCTTGTGGGACTGTGCAGGAAAATATATATACTTCTCGCTCAGGGCTTCGAGGCAGTGACTGAGGTCCAAGCAACACTCACATTGTATAAGGCCAGAACAAGTGACAACAATAGCAATAACAACCACAACAACATCAACAACAACATAAAAAACAACAACACTAACACCATCAAGCCTGTCCATGTGACAAGGACACAGCATCAACAACGTCATTCATAATGTTTCAGGGGCCTGTTCCAAAAAGGCCGCTCAAATAAGTTGGACTTAAAGTCCCAAACCAGACTTGAATTAGCTTAACAAGTCAAGCGGGGCTAAAGCGGTTCCATAAAGGCCAATTCCAGCTCATGCAGTCCTACTAATTCAAGTCAGATTTAAGTAGTCCAGCTAATTGCGCGTGCACCCTATTCTTAAGCAGCCAGAGAGGTAAAACATGGATCATACAATCCACCACGGCAAAAGCAATGCACACGGCCACGTGACTTCTTCCAGAACGTTCCCTTTAAGCCGTGTAGTATGACAGCTCCCTCATCCACCGCTTCATCAAAATGAAACGAGACGCCATAATTGACGTGAACGATAAGCTACGTAGGTCAAGGTCCTTATTTAGACCTTTAGTTACTTTGTTGATTAAAAAACAGACACCCTCTAAACACATGTACATTTACTTTTTTGACATTGTTTTTAATAAATAGCCTACTATTAATCAATACATTACCCAGTAGCCTAACTTTTTAACATGGTTGTGTCGGGAAAATGGAGGATATAGATGTAGCCTATGGATTTAGGTTTGTTTTGCAATTGTATACTACTGTTAACAACTATACAGCTATGCTAATTATACTCAGATAATTGGGTGTGCTTTGCCTTCGGAAAGGGCACAACCTTTGTTCTCTCACATATATATTATTGGGTGTGCTTTGCCTTCGGCAAGGGCACAACCTTTGTTCTCTCACATATATATTATTGGGTGTGCTCAAGCCTTCGGCGAGAGCACAACCTTTGTTCTCTCACATATATATTTATTTATTTATTTATTTATTATTTATTTTCGCCCCCCTAAAACTCAGTCAATATTTGGCCTACATACACAACGGCGGTGTCAAAAGGTTCGTCTTGGTAGCGATTGCGTTGCTTCTATTGGAATTTACGTTCCGTTGCATGGTTTGGGCTTAAGTTAAGTTTTTGTGGCGAAAAGTGAAGCTAACGGTGGCTAATTTGCTAGCCACAGTCACTGACGTTACTAACGTCACTAACGTCACAAAAACACGCGTGACTACCTGTAGCAGAACATTCGTTTCGCATCTGTTAACTTGGGGGATAGCTAGGCTAACTATAGCTTTACTGCAAGGCAGCTGCAGAAACGCCACAAGCAAAGAGGCCAGGGTGATACCTATTTACTCATTTTACTCTGTGATGTGAAACACAATTGTGAAATGTAATGTACAATATTAGCTGATATTATTAAGGAAGTACATCTACTTTCGGAAACAGTAGTCTACTATTTTCACTGAAGTATTAGCATCATGACATTAGCCTCTGTTGCCCGGGCAACACATACTACAGTGGTCTATGATGCATCTGTTTTCAATCGTTAAAATAAACATTCCTCACAAATACATTTTCGTTGAAGGATTTATTATGACATTACATTACAAGTAAACGATTTGTTGGTGAAATTATCATGACCTGTGGTTTCAAACCAGTGTTGCTCACTGCAACGCTGTAGCCTAGGCGAGGCACACTACAAAAACATCTACACAGCTTTTTAGGAAGTCAAACGGCGACAGAACATGTTCGGCACTCCCCTTACTTAAATCAAAAGTCTTTCAATAGGTGAAACTATCTGACTACTAACCTGAACTTCATTGCCACAGCCTAAAGTTTGTCAATCTGTTCATGAAAATAATTAATTTCAGCCTAAACCGTACAACGGAACGTTGAATCGAATTCAACCAACGCAATCGCTACCAAGACGAACACAGCAGTATTCTAGTACTGTACTGCAGTAGTAGAATTTACGGGGCAGCTTCTCCACACAGGGCTATATCGCACTTGGCGTTGTTACTGACAATGATCGCTACCAGTGAGCTTTTTATGAATGAGCGATTTTCCACTAAATAAATGTCAAGCTTATTTACGTTTTGGGGGGCATATTTTCAGTTAGCAGATGGTACTGTTTGAATCGCGATTCCATCTTCTACTGCTGGTATAATATATACAGAAATATCAGTTGTAAAAATGTCATTAAAAAACTGACCCCTGTGCGACCCAAGCAAGCACACCCTACAATTTCCCCAGAAATTGTATCCTCTCTAGTTTAGATTGAGATAGGCCTATGCCTGATGCCTAAACATTTGAAATCACAAACTAGGCAAACCATAGGCTACGTTTAACGTGGCGTGTATCAAATCATTGTTCATCATCGTTTAATGCATTAGGCTGAATGTTGTAGCCTATGTAGGCTATTTAAGTTGATTTTCTATCAATGTTGAACATATTGAACTGATGAGAATAAGAAAATGAGAATATCCGTGGTAAATCATCGTTTTCACGTTGGGTCAGTGTTACAGGAAGGTCTGGTTAAGCACCAAGTCACGCTAAGCCTGACAGTTAGCCTGCCCCGGACCAGACTAGTTTCACAGCCTAAGTTGCCATAGTAACCGAGTTCGAACTACGTTGAGCTAGCTTTATGGAACCGAATGAACTAGAAATGAGTCAGACTAACTGACATAAGTCTGGCTTATTCGGTAAACTCGCTTTATGGCCAGTCCAAGTAACAAAAACACAAGAATAACAACAAGAACAACTTGTTGTTACAGCTGCTTATTATTGTATGCACCATATCAGCACTTTTGATACCCCTTCCTGTGACATTTTACAGTAGGTTACATGTATTTTGTTCTACGTAGGATTGAGGGTCGAGCACGACAAGGAGGAAGGGCGCCCATATTCAACCAAGAGCAATAAAGAGAGATCGTTAACATGGTTCTGGCCAATAACGCAATAAGGCTCAGAGAAATCCAAGCCAACATTATTGGCGACCAAGCCATTTTCCATGATGTCAATCAGGTCTCTCTTTCTACACTGGCACGCATCCTGACCAAAAATCAGGTTATGATGAAACAGATTTATCGAGTGCCTTTTGAGCGTAACTCAGAGAGGGTCAAACGGCTGCGGCATGAATATGTGGAGGTATGTATTATTCACTTTAGCATTCTAATGTTGCATACCTTTTTACATGTAAATGTACTGTATACTAAATCTATGCTGAACTACACAATCTTGTCTTTCACTGTATTTCAGAGAGTTTTACAGATGGATGCTGAGGCAATCCCTCAGGAATTTATATATATAGATGAGGCAGGGTTCAACCTCACAAAAGTTAGAAGGAGAGGCAGAAATATCATTGGCCAGAGGGCTCTCATCAATGTCCCAGGGCAACGTGGGGGTAACATCACCCTTTGTGCTGCCATCACCCAGAATGGGGTCCTCCTCCGTCATGCCAATATGGGCCCTTATAACAAAGCTCACATTCCTCACATTTTTGGACCGATTGCAAAACATCATCACTGCAGTAAACCACATGCACCAGACGCGATACATTGTCGTCTGGGACAATGTGTCATTCCACCGCTCTGCTCTGGTCCAGAACTGGTTTCAACACCATCCACAGTTCACAAATCTTTACCTTCCACCATACTCTCCGTTTCTTAACCCAATCGAAGAGTTTTTCTCGGCATGGCGGTGGAAGGTGTACGATCTCCGGCCCCAGGCTCAGGTACCCCTCATTCAGGCCATGAAGGAGGCCTGTGACCAAATCGACGCTGCGGCAGTACAACGATGGATTTGACATTCCAGACGGTTCTTCCCACGTTGCCTTGCCAATGAGAATATTGCCTGTGATGTCGATGAAATTCTCTGGCCAGATCCAGCTAGGCGGAGAGATGATGTATAGCATTTTCTGTACTGTATTTTTGTTTTTTTCAGATCTTAAAAAAAAAAAAGTTTTGGTACTGGATACAATGTTATGTTTGTCCGATAGCTTACACAGTATGCAGTTACAGTTTTTACGATTGCTTAGACACAAAAATGTCAAATAACACACAGTTAGTGAAATCTGACACTCAAGGAGCACAACAGAAGGCCAGACCTGCACAACTATAAGCACATTCTCATCCTCACACTATTTGCAAAATACAACACACAGTGTTTTGCAAATCACTAAACACACTTTTCTACATTAGACACAGAAATGTAAGATTATGTCACTTCATTGCCTTTTTTAGACACTGTCTTGTAAAATGCCACACATGTGAACAGATGGATCAAACACGGGTGTCAGGTGTACAAGCACTAAAGTGCTAAACTGTAAACATACCAATCAGGTGTAAGCACTATAAAAAGGCAACAGGTCAGTGTACCTGTCCTCATCAAAAATGGAAGGCAATGTTGCAGGTAGAGGAAGAGGGAGAGGTAGGATGAGAGGGGGGGCCGTGGAGCAAGGTAGGGAGAGGGAGAGGTAGACCTGGAGGCCGTGGAAGAATAGGGACAAATTTACAGTATCTAATGAAATTCAAACAACATTGAACATTGGTTGACCATGTTGTGAACCATGGGGCAACATTGAGAGAGGCTGGACAGAGAGTTCAGCCCAACCTCAGCAGATATACTGCTGCAACAATAATTTGGACATTTCGACAAGAGCACAGGTGAAAACTACTATTCTGTACTGTCTACAGTACAGTACAGTAAAATGTAGCTACATATAGCTACAGCTATATGCACTACATCAGCACTTTTTTTGTACATATTCACTGCAGTCCATGATTGAAATAATGTATTGTATTTCATTTGCTGTATTCTTTCTTTTGTCTCCACAAATGTATTTGGTGTGTTTACAGACTACTATGTAGCCTACTACAGTATTTGATTGAAATATGTTCTGATTTTCTGCACAAAATGCAACCTTTATGTAGACAATGTGGAAAAATACAGTAAATATTTTCAGCAGTGTGCAGTACTGGTCTTGTTGGTTGTGTTTGGTCAACATATTCATGTACTGTACTTGTACGTACTCTACTGGAACAATATCTCTGACAAAATCAAGCAGGTTCTATCATTAGAAAAGAATAGTTAGTGTAAAAGTGTTTTACATTTTTCACTATAGAGTCAAACAGAGTTCAAACAGAGTCCAATTTTATGAACCATGTGTGTGGCATACGGTGACAGAAATGGGTTTTTATACATGATTGTATAGTTTTGAACGAAGTGTTTCATTTTGCAAAAGATTGGAGGTGTTCTGCTACTTGTGTGTCTAGTTGTGTGAATCGTGTGTTGTGTTTTGACAAAGTGAGCCCTGTTTTCAAAATTGTGCTTAAGCAATTCGAAAAAACTGTGAAAACTGAGACATGTTTTGTTGTGATTCTCCATGTTGACAAATTTGGGTATATGGAGACAAATACATTATATTTTCATCGGTCTTGTGTAGTCTTGAATTTAGTGGTGAATTTATTGTATATTTGCACTTTCTCTGTGTACTTCACTTACACTACTCTAATCACTGATAAGTAGAATTGCTAAAAGTGTTTTAGGTTTGCAACAGCAGTGTGTAACTGGTACAAAGAGAATTAAGTCATATGCAACGTGTGTGTTTCATATGGTAACAAAATATGGTTTTGTTAAATTAGTGTATAGTTTTTACAAGCGTGTTTAATTTTGCAAAAGTTCTGAGGTGTTTTGCTCATTGGCTGTGTGGTTGTGCTAATTGTGTGAGGTGTTTTGAAAAACAAAACGATCAAAATCGTGCTTAAGCAATCGAGAAAAACTGTAAATACTGAACAGCAGTGATGTCTGCCTTTCCTATCCTGCTGCAATTGGCATATTTCTGAGTGCTCTGCTTATCAGTGAGTGTGTTTGTGTGTGTGTGTGCGTGTGTGTGTGTGTGTCTGTGTGTGTGTGCGTGTGTGTGTGTGTGTGAATATATAAGAAACAATATTGTTGATAAGTATCCTCCTGATGACTTAAAGGGCTTGGGTTAGGTAAACTGATAACCTTTTCTTCTGTTTGTTGATTGTATGTACGTGTGTGTGTGTGTGTGTGTGTGTGTGTGCGTGTGTGTGTGTGTGTGTGAGTGAGTGAGTCTCAGCTCTGGCCCTTACAATGATGTAATAGCGGAGGCCTCTACAGTCCTCATGTGTAACTGAAGCCTATATTTAACAACAAACCACAGACCTCATCCCCTCTCCTCCAAAATCATATTACTGGGTTTTCTTCTTCCAGTTCTACCTCTTTCATCTCCATGCCTTCATCTGGGGGGCATCTGCGGCCGCCAGAGCAGTCCTGACCACAAGAGGAGGAGGGGGAGAGGAGGACGGGAGGAGGACGGGGGAAAAGGAGGGTGAGGAAGCGGAGGAAGGGGGGGAAGAGGAGGAGGAGTGGGAGGCGGAGGGGGAAGAGGGGGGGGGGGAGGAGGAGGTGGAGGAGAAAAGAGGGAGGGGGGAGTCGGAGGAGGAGGAGCAGTGTCCTCTCCTAACCCTCTCTGAGGGAGGGGGTCTCTGGGGGCGGCTGGGTCGAGCAAGAGCTCTTCAAATACCCCGAGCGTTAAAATAGAGACGGAGAAGGCATTCAGCCAAATGAGGCTTTGTAAACGTTGCACGGTTTCTATGGAGATAGAGTATAAACCTTAGAGGGGAGCCAGTCAAAAAAGATTTGTACAGAACCCCCAAAAATGAAATGGACGATAAATTGACTACTGCATTGTTGTAGAAGCTAGAATTAATTGCCTGATACAGCTGTGGTTTTTCTCTCTCCAGATGCACTGATAGCCTTTGTCCCTGCTGTGATGGTTTTGAAGTCTGCATGTTGACAGATGTATGTGTGTGTATAATGTGTGTGTTTGTTCAGAGACGTGGGTGTGTGTTCACAGATGTGTGTCTGTTTACTGATGTGTGTGTGTGTGTGTGTGTGTGTGCGTACGTGTGTTCACAGGCGTGTGTGTGTTTACAGATGTGTGTGCGTGTGAATATGTGTGTGCGTGTGTTCACAGGCGTGTGTGTGTGTTTACAGATGTGTGTGCGTGGGAATATGTGTGTGCGTGTGTTCACAGACGTGGGTGTGTTCACAAATGTGTGTGTGTGTGTGTTGACAAATGTGTGTGTTTACAGATGTGTGTGTGTGTTGGGGCCTCTGAGGTTGGGGCTCTGGTCCCTCCAGGCCCAGTGATGTCTCTTTGCTGATGGAGTTAGCTGTGTTCTTCCCTGTGGGAGTGTTAGCACGTAGTGCTGGCACCGGTAGCATGGCCAAACTGCCTGAGGTTAACCTCACAACTACAATAACAGACAGACGAGTCACGGGAATGCACACACACACACACACACACACATACACACATACACACACACATACACACACATATGGAGAAGTACACACAAATGCAGTCACGGCACCAACCCAGCCACCCACACACAGACACATGCATGGACGTACACTCAAATACACATAAGGCACCAACCTACACACATACACACACACACACACACACACTGAGGGTAGTGCCACTCAGTCACAGTTTCCACAGAGTAGTATGGTTTGACGAGCTATGGCTGTTGCAATCTGCTCGGCGCAAGGGATTGTTTGGAGAGCTGAGGTTTGTGTGTGTATGTGTGTGTGTGTGAGAGAGTGTGTGTGTGCATACGTGTCTGAGTGCCTGTCTGTGTGTTGAGCTCCTTTTTAATCCTGGGTATACAGAACCATCATTAAACACTATACATCAACAGCCGTGAAGTGGCACATGAGTGTATGTATGTGTGCGTGTGCATTGTCAGAGAGACAAAGTGAAGATATCAGTTGGGGGCGTTACAATGGCTGAGTCTCTCTGGTGCAGAGGCAGTGTCTACTCTGCCTCTGGCAAACCTGACTAGCTGTCTTTCTGTTGTCTGTCTGTGCTCCCTTGGGGAGGCAAACACAAACATAAACATTGTGTCACACGAGAATATGAGTTCAAAGTCAATCCTTGTAGCCAGCCACTACCGCAGCTGAACTAATGATATCTGGCTGGCTAGCTGGCTGGCTTGGTGTGTGAGTGTGTGTATGTGTGTGGGGGTCTTGTTTAACTTTAAGTGCTATTTCTTGCGGGGTTTCAGTGGATTTAGAAAAGCGCTAGAATTAGTGTTAGGGTTGGAATTACGTTAAAGGTTAAGGTCAGGGTTAGGGGTTGACATGATTTGGAATGGGAGTGAACTGTTGGTCCTCACTAGGATAGTAAAACAAACCTGTGTGTGTGTGTGTGTGTGTGTTTGGAGTAACAAGCTGTGTAACAGGACATGACATCTCATGTGGACTCCAGTGAGAGGCAGTGTTTCTACAGCTCGGTAACAGAGGTGCTCATACAGAGATTGGTGAAGAAAGAAAAGGAAGGAAGGAAGACAGGAAATAAGGAGGGAAGTAAGGAAAGGAAGGACAGAAGGAAGGCAGGAAGGAAGGAAGGAAGGAAGGAAGGAAGGAAGGCAGGAAGGAAGGAAGGAAGGAAGGCAGGCAGGCAGGCAGGCAGGAAGGAAAGAAGGAAAGAAGGAATGAAGGAATGAAGGAATGAAGGAAAGAAGGATGGGTAGAGAGAGCGAGGTGAGGACGGAGACACAGACAACAACAGAGATACGCACGTCTCTTTGCTCCCATCCTTCTACCGTCTCACTTCCTTCCTCTCGCGTTTTCACGCACGCACACACCGTTCATTCTGCACCCAGTGACCTGTGAGTTGCTGCCCCAAGGGCATTGTGGGAAATGGGGTCTCACTGCCATTGGGTCAGAAATGATAGACTACCGCTGGAGTCTTTGCTTGAGGGGAATGGCCTAGTAAACATTGCACACACATCCACACACACAGCGCATATACACACTTGATTCACGCACATCGACAGACACACACGCTTGATTGAGCACAACACATTAAGCCACTTGGTTCTATTCGGGCATGTAGAGTTGAGTACGGCGAATGTAAAAATATTTTCTCTCTCCAATATGACAGGGTGTCTGGGCGAAGACAACCTATTACTGTAATGTGCTCTTTCTCCTTTTCAATTTTTCTTTCTTTTTTCATGTTTATTTCGTTCTGTTTGTCTTTCTTTCTTTCCATCTCCATTCCTGTAGCCAAACCAGTAGTTTGTGGTGTCAGAGATCTCTTCAAAGGGAAAGGGTGGTCTTTCCACAAACAGAAGCTGACACACAGACACACACACACACACACCACATCACATACACACCACATCACAACGTAATGCAGAGCATGTGTGTATTACTAAGTGTTTAATACGCGGGCGACGCCCATAGCCCCGGCCAGTCTAATGTCATCTTAATCACATACAGCACTGCTACAGAGGGAGTCTATTCCTACACAACGACCACTTGTCTATCAGTTTGACCGACGCCTATGTTCTGGCTTATATGGTGATGGGGTGAGTTGTACCATCCACGTGTGCGTGCGTGCGTGCGTGCGTGTGTGTGTGTGTGTGTGTGTGTGTGTGGCTGGGTGGGTGTGTGAGTGCTTGTGTGTGAGAGTCCAGGGAGACACGAGATGGGGTGTGGCGAGTTGTGCGTCTCTGGTCCAACAAAAAAGAGCAGAGGAACATAGAGAGGAGAGGAAACGAGGAAATGCGGGGCGAGGAAAGGAGAGGAGAGGAGAAGAGAGGGAAGGAGAGAAAGCGAAGGGAAGAAAGAGGAGAGGAACGGAGGGCAGAGGAGAGGAGAGGAGAGGAGAGGAGAGAAAGTGAAAGGAATGGAGAGGAGAGGACAGCATAGAAGGAGAGTGGAGAGAATGAGGTTACAGAGGGTGAGATGAGCTCTCTCCCCCTGCGGCTTCATTAGACTGAGGTTAGGAGGTCTGGGGAGAGGAGGGTGAGGAGGGTGGGGGAGAGGGGGTGAGGAGGGAGGGGAGGAGAAGGGGGGGAGGTGGGGAAGGAGGTCTGGGGAGAGGAGGGTGAGGAGGGTGGGGGAGAGGGGGTGAGGAGGGAGGGGAGGAGAAGGGGGGGAGGTGGGGAAGGAGGTCTGGGGAGAGGAGGGTGAGGATGGAGGGGGAGAGGGGGTGAGGAGGGAGGGGAGGAGAAGGGGGGGAGGTGAGGAAGGAGGTCTGGGGAGAGGGGGGTGAGGAGGGAGGGGGGGTAATAGCGTGCGACTACACCATTCATCTTTTGCTCATGCCAAGCTCTTACTGTGACAGTCACGCGCGTGCACGCACACGCGCACACACAAACACATGGCTGAGTCCGGCATGGGGGAGTCAGCCATAGGGCAATGCCTATAAACCATCGCTCTGATCAAGTTTATCCTCTCCCACTCCTATTATAACCTCAATCTCCCAGCGAGGACCTTGGGAAAGCACGCACTCGCACACAAACACACACACGCACAAACACACACACACACACTCTCTCACACGCACACAAAACACATCATCTATAATCATATACTCACTGCCAGGAATTTATCCTGTTTATCCAGTTTACCCAAATTCGAAACTTTCTCTCTTTATTTGTTATCTCTCTCTCTCCCCCTCTCTCTTTCTCCCTCTGTTTATCTCTCTCTCCCACACAAACACAGTAGCCTGTCTGGTCAGTGCTGATAATGTGCATAGGTTCTTTACATGCCATATGACACGTGAGTGTGTATATTTGGATGTGTGTGCGTGTGTTTGTGACAATGTGTGTCGGTGTAAGTGTGTGTGTGTTTCAGATTTCACTCCAAAACCCTTGAACCTCATAGTTGTATCGTGGATTCACCGATAAAAGACACAGGAAAAAAGACAGACACAGAAAAAAAAGACAGACACTGAAAAAAAGACAGACACTGAAAAAAAGACAGACACAGAAAAAAAGACAGACACAGAAAATGACAGAGAATAAAAATGAGAAACCAAAGAGATTGACAGAAAGGGGGAAAAAGCGCAATAATAAAATGGAGAAAAGAAAGAGGTGTGTTAATTTGCTTGTGATCAAACAGATACCAGCAGGTAACCTTATGGTAACCTTAGGTGGCAACACTTTACAATAAGGGTGCATTCATTAGCGTTCATTAATGCTTTAACTAATGCATGAATCATCATCAGTTAATACATAACTCAGAAAGTACTTAATTATGCACTGATCATGAACACATCATTTGTTAATATGGAGTCACATATGATTTACTATTAATTAAAACCGGAATCATGTTTCAATTCCTATCGATATTAACACATTACCTGATAGGTGAGTTAACAACTTTAGTTAAATGTGCAAACTAATACTGTTGGTTAACTGTGTGAACTAAAACCCTGAGTTAACAGGGTAAACTAACGGTAAAACCTTAATTCATGTGTTAATTACCACAATGGCGGCATCCATGGATTGAGACGGTACTCAATCATTTGTTATTGTTATTATTTGTTATTATATAATGTGCAACCCCAAGTAAAGTGATAACATAGTGATACATTCACTAATCATTAACTAATTATTCACTAAAACAAATACTGTTTTTTTCAGAGAGACAACATTAAAATAAACTCTATTATGAGTTGGAATATCCTGCATTACATTCAAAATTACTATTTTGACGAATGGATGACTACCATGCCGTTGGCAAAACTTTTTATTTCACTCGGACCACTAGCCACTGTCACGTGCCAGTGGAGGCACTGGCATGTACCACTAGCTACTGTCACGTACCACTCGCTCCACTGGCACCGTACCACTCGCTACAGTACAGTACAGTTTCGGTTCTAACAGCCTCTCGCTTAGGGGATAGTGGAAAGTTGACATTCGAAGATAGAAGTTCACCGTCATGAATCGGTTCAGACTCCAGGATGTGTTGCAGCCAGGCATGTTCTACGGAAGATCTAATCGATACTTCGAGTTGAATTGTTCTTCTTAGAAAGGTGGCATTGCATGTGTTGCGTGTGTTGAACAGGATGTGTTGCAGCCAGGCATGTTCTACGGAAGATCTAATCGATACTAAGAGTTGAATTCTTCGTCTTAGAAAGGTGGCATTGCATGTGTTGTTTTAAGTGAAATAAAAAGTTTTGTAAACGGCATGCAGTCATCCATTCGTCAAAATAGTAATTTTGAATGTAATGCAGGATATTCCAACTCATAATAGAGTTTATTTTAATGTTGTCTCTCTGAAAAAAACAGTATTTGTTTTAGTGAATAATTAGTTAATGATTAGTGAATGTATCACTATGTTATCACTTTACTTGGGGTGGCACATTACTATTAACAAATGATTAAGTACCGGAATCATTTATACATGATTCCGGTTTTAATTAATAGCAAATCATATGTGACTCCATATTAACAAATGATGTGTTCATGATCAGTGCATAATTAAGTACTTTCTGAGTTATGTATTAACTGATGATGATTCATGCATTAGTTAAAGCATTAATGAACGCTAATGAATGCACCCTTATTGTAAAGTGTTACCCCTTAGGTTATCTATGTATTGTCTTTATTTTATACAAACGCACAGACTCATTGAAGAGGGCTGGGATTCGTGAACGTCTGGACCACAAAACACACACACCCACACACACGCACACACGTACACACGCAGACACACAGAATCGGTCAGGGGTCTGCTATGACTCGGTAGAGTCTAATTGGGGAGGTAAGTGATGGGGGGAACGGTGGAGGTAGAGAACCGAGGGATGGACCCGCTCTCATCTCCTGCCGCTCGTGTCTGATGGAGAAGACGGAGAAAACCTATCAAATACTGTGTGTGTGTGTGCGTGCGTGTGTGCTGACTCAGGGTGGGGTAGTGGGGGGGGGGGCGGGGGGTCAGGATGGAGTGAGTGCGAGAGTGGAGGGGTAATGGGCCGGTCTCTGGAGTTAAAAGTAAAGGTAAGATGAGGTTCATCTCCTCCTATCAGCACTGGGGACAGGTAATGGAGCGGATCGACTGTGTGTGTGCGGGTGTCTGTTGGGGTGTGTGTTGGGGCAGGGGGGAGGGAGAGAGAGAGTGAGAGAGAGAGAAAGTGAGAAAGAGAGAGGGTAAGAAGAAGAGAGGGCACGATGGAGAGGGAAAGAAATCCAAACCAAATGTGAGAGTAAGAAAGAGAGATAGATAGCGAGAGAGTTGTTCCATCTTAAAAGCACTAACGCCGGCGCAGCGATTAGCGAAGGCCTCCCATTAAGGCTAGCATTAGCGATCCAGGTTCCACCCGGCAAACATGGAAGCACGTAATGGCTGTATCCACACAGGACCAGCAATAATTCACCCAGCCCCGCTCCTGTCGATTAAAACTGACCCCCGGGTTGCCACGCGACGCACACGCCAATGGTTTCCCAGCACTTGGAAACGCACAGCGACTTGTTGGGACGCGACGGTCTGTTTGCTGAGTGCGGTGCAGTGCTACGCCGCCCGTCGGGGCGCCGCTTTATCGACGCGAGCCGGGCCGAGGCTAACGTGCTAATGGCTGCTCCTGGAGCGCTGACAGGGCATGCGTGTGAAAGACCATGCGTGTTCCTGTATGTGCCTGGGTCAGCATGTGCGCCGGGGAGTCTGAGAGTTGGTGTGGGTGCGGAGGAGCGTTGGTGAGTGTGTGTGTGGGAGGGAGGGAGTCCGAGTGTGTGTGTGTGTGTGTACTGTCCTAATAGCTAATCAGTGTGTGTTTACCTGTCACCCTGATGCTGATGGGGCAGCCATTAAGAAGGGTCGGACGTGGGGGTTATTTGCCTTGTCGGCACTGCATGGAGGGAGGAAGATTTATGGAAGTGTTTGTGACTGGTGACAAACGTGCAGTCAGCACTGAAGAAAGAGACGGAGAAGAAGAGAGAGAGAGAGAACGAGGGAATAGAGAGAGGGAGGGGTAGAGAGAAAGGGATATATATATAGAAAATATATACAGTATATATATATATATATATATATATACTAGAGAGAGAGAGAGAGAGAGAGAGAGAGAGAGAGAGAGAGAGAGAGAGAGAGGAGAGAGAGAGAGAGAGAGAGAGAGAGAGAGAGAGAGAGAGAGAGAGAGAGAGAGACAAAAAGCGTAGTTCTCCACAGGCGAGTGACACACAATGACACGTGTATTTGGTGTGTCATCCCGACGTGTGTGTGCATGTGTCACGTATCTTTCTTTCTGTTTCTTTTCGTGACATCCTCGATAGTTTTGAGGAGCGCATCAAGGAAGGCACTGGGTCGACGGGGAGCCCTTGAAGGAAAGCCCGTGACTAACAACTGCATTACTAACAGTGCCTTCTTATTGTCAGACACACTTACACAGACATCCCATAATAAGCAGAATATTATTTCTGTCTGGGAGAGAGCAGCCTGGACACATATTCTCTGTCTGAGTGTGTGTGGGGGGAGAGAGAGAGAGAGAGAGAGAGAGACAGGGAGAGACAGGGAGAGACAGGGAGAGACAGGGAGAGACTGCCACACTTACAGGCTAAGTATGTCGAGGTCCATTTTGACTGTGTGTATGTGTGTGTGGCTATGCATGTGACTCAAACTCCTCTTGTGCATACAGCAGCTTTCCTGTATGCCCAAACGCCCCGGGGGTGAACACAACATCACCCCCAGGGGTCCAGAGGGGCCCCTCCAACCCTGACACACCATTGCAAACCCCCTCCAACACCACCACACTTTTCTGCTCTCTCTTAGTTGTTTCAACAGCATGTTCCCAACAAAGCGTCTCTCTCTCTCCCCCATCTCTCTCTCTCTCCCCCCCTTCTCTCCCCCCCTTCTCTCTCTCTCTCTCTCTCTCTCATCTCCTCTCTCTCTCTCTCTTCTCTCTCTCTCTCTCTCTCTCTCTCTCTCTTTCCTCCCTCTGGCTCTGACAATATATCAAGTAATTGCTTCCCTGAAACCCCCTTTGATGTTTTTTTCATCCTTCCCTCAATAAAAGGGAGCGCCGGAAACAAAAACAAGCTGTTGTGTTGCGTTCGGTCGGAGGGGGAAAGGAAGGGGGGAGGGGGGCCGGGGGGGAGTGGTGTGGAGGGGGGGGGGGTTCAGAGCCCTGAAATGATGTCCAAAATGGATGACGCTGGGGGAAGTAGTTTGAGTCCTCTTCAAAGCCTGTGTGTGTGTGCGTGTGCATTTGTGTGTATTGGATGATTGGTGTATATGCATACAGTACGTCTGTATGTGCCTGGGAGTGAGCGTGTGTGTGTATCTGTGGTTGAGCGTGTACAGTACTGCAAGTATGTGTCTCTGTGGCTTCAAGAAGAAGAAAAAAAGGTGTTTGATGTTTGGCAGAAGTAAAAAGAAGAGCCCCTGCATTTTAAAACACACACCCACACAAATTCAATGTGTGTGTTTGTGTGTGAGAGAGGGCATGTGAGAGTGTGTGTGTTTTGGGGTATACGTGCGTGAGCGAGTGTGCGCGTTTTCCCTTTTGCTTTTTCTGCATAGACGTGTGGCGTGTATGTGTGTACACGCGTGTGTGTTTAAGCATGCGTCTGAGCGTAGACTAGCAAGTAAGCCCTAATGAGGCCTGCGTGATGCAGGCAGAGGTAGTCTATCTTGCGCAACATCAGACTCTCACAGCACTGCGGGACAGGAGAAACACAGAGATCGAATGAGGGTAATATACGACGCTAACTTGGCCCAAACCATTTATAGATTCCCTCTTCATCTCCCGACTCCGAAACCCTTCGTCCTGCGCTTCGAGCAGAGCAGGAATCCGTCACCGGAGCACAATAGAAGAAAAAAGAGGGGAGCGCGAAGACAAACGGAGGGTTCGAGAGGGTTCGAGAGGAGCCAAGAGTGAGCGCGTGGGAACGAGGGTGCCACGTTCCGAATGAAAGACAGACGGAGAGAGGGAGACGGTGGAAGGGGGGGGGGGGCTCGGTAGAGGAACAGACTGCCACGCCGCATGATTGACAAACGTGAACTCGCGTTTGAACTTCCTCAGGACTTTCCACTGAGACATCGGTCGGAGGCACGCCTCTGTTCCGCCCGCGCGCACACACACACGCTCAGACACACTCGCCCCGGATGCAGACACACACACACACGCATCGCTGATCTCCTTCCACCTCCATTTCAGTGGTCTGAATCACTCACTCAGACTAACCATCCAGAGATGGATAGAGAGAGGGAGGAGAGAGAGGGGGAAAGAGAGAGGGGGAGGGAGGGAGAGACAGAGGGAGAGAGAGGGAGAGACAGAGAAGAGAGTGGGGGGAGGAGAAAGAACAGGGAGGGAGAGAGAGGAGGAAAGAGAGAGGGAGAGACAGAGAAAGAGAGTGGGAGGGAGAGACAGAGGAGAGAGGGAGAAAGAGAGAGGGAGAGACAGAGAAAGAGTGGGAGGAGGGAGAGAGAGCCATGGCATCAGTGATTCATCAGATTCACCTCAGAAGCCAGACTGCAAGGGGAGGGAGGAGCGAGGGATGAGGGAGGGAGGGAGGGTGGAGGACAGATGGATGGAGAGGGGAGACACAGGAGAGCACTCATCCACAAATCTTACCTTGACCAATGGATGAGATCAGTGCCCCATCCCTCAACCACCCCTCCCCCCCCGTCTCCCAACCTCCCTCCCTCTCTCTCAACCTCCTGTCTCTCTCACTCTCTCCTCTTCTCTCTGTCATTCCGACCCCTCATCTCTCCATTGTAGCTGTGACATCCCTCATAATGGCCAATAAGATGCCCAGTGCTCCATTCGTCTCCTCTCTGCCCCTCCCTCCGTTCCCTCTCCCCCCTCCCTCCCCCCCCCCTCCCCCTGAGTGATGGAGTGTCATAATGAACAGCTTCCCAGAGATCAGCTCCAGCGGCGCAGGTGTGAACTCGACATCCGTCTGGACCAATCCCATCACTCACCCCAGACAGATAACCCTGGCTGCTGGAGAAGAGGGAGGGGTATGGAGATAGAGGGAGAGGGAGGGAGAGAGAGAGAGAGAGAGAGAGAGGAGAGAGAGAGAGAGAGAGAGAGAGAAGAGAGAGAGGAGAGAGAGAGAGAGAGAGAGAGAGAGAGGGGGGGGGGAGGAAGTGAGCGAAAAAGAGCGAGAGAGAGAGAGAGAGAGAGAGGGGGGGGGGGGAAAGAGAGGAAGTGAGTGAAAGAGAAGAGGAGAGAGATGAGAGAGAGAGAGAGAGAGAGAGAGAGAGAGAGAGAGAGAGAGAGAGATGAGAGAGAGATGAGAGAGAGAGAGAGAGAGGTTACACCGTCCTGGCGGAGGAGAGAGGAGAGGTTGCCTGGAGACGGATGAGCGGAACGGGGCATGTTTCACTTAGGACACTTCCTGCTGTGACACAAGTCCTCCGTGATGGCTTCCTGTCATTAATATCATTACCCACCTCTGAGCACAGGTGACAAG
>NW_026911220.1:0-14521 GCF_963692335.1 Osmerus eperlanus | reverse complement strand
GCTGACCTGGGCTGAACAGAAGCAGGAAATCCAAGCCAGGTGATGGTGTTACAGAGGCAGGCCCTGTGATGGCTGCCTGCTCCCTCTCCACACTGCAATTTTCAGATTCAGTTTCACCTTTGCTTTCATGCTGGGCTGTCGGAGCCCAAAAGGTTGATGAGCGTGCGCGCTCGTTTGTGTGTGCGCTGCGAAGGTTCGGAGGAGGTTTCTCCCTAAGTGTGTGTTTGTGTGCGTGCGCGAAAAGGCTTGATTTGGCTTTGTTAGCGGGTGTGCTCGTGCTCACTCGCCCTTTGCGTGTGTGTGTTTTTGGGAGTGAGAGAGAAAGCCAGAATGCCGCCGTGTTTCGGTGTTTGTGTGTGTGTGTGTGTGCGGGCTTGTGCCTGGTGTGTGCGCACAGGTTAAACACTGTTTGACATGCCGGACGACCTGTTTTTTTTGGGGGGGGGGGAGAGTCGCGTGACTCCAGAGATGCTGAGCACTAGAGGGAGACAGAGAAGGGAACCAGATGTCCATCATACAGCAGTCTGATTCTCTGCCCAATAGGGCTTTAGATCCCGCGAATCCATTTCCCCGTGACCTCTGCCCTTTCGGTAGACCCCCGCACACACACACACCCAACACAAACACAACACACACACCACTCATGCTCCACCTTCAACGGCCGTTCCCAAGCTCTCGTTACTCTGCGAAAGGAGGGAGAGAGAGAGAGAGAGAGAGAGAGAGAGAGAGAGAGAGAGAGAGAGAGAGAGAGAGAGAGAGAGAGAGGAGAGAGAGAGAGAGAGAAAGAACCATCAACGCGGTTTAAGATCCACCACTCCCTCTCTCCGAGGTGTGGCTCAGAGCCATGCTCTGGGGGGATGCTGGGATGCTGGGCCGCTCAGGTGTCGGGCCTCGCTGAGTCACACCCAGGCTCCATTCGGCAGGCCCCAGTCAGACCCACTTCTGTGTTGGGTTGACCCGTGTACCTTCTGGTCCGCGTCCTAGATTCACCTTGTTAACACGTGACGCTTATGATGCACTAACTTCCTGGATGAGCTACACCAGCCATGTTCTGATTGGCTGGCGAGTCTGTCGCAGGTCAGGACAAAAGTTGTGTGTATGGAAAGCACAGGGACAATGAAAGCTCTTGCTAGCTAAGCTTTGAGCTTCCGTCACCATGGTTACTGACCATAGAGATATGACCTGGTGTAGACTCCTTCATGTGCAGGCGCAGGGAGTGTGGTGATCAGGGCCCACAGTCACACGAGGTGAGTGAGTGACACCCCACCCCGCAGAGAAACCTGATCACAGATCTCAGCTCCTGACCCCTGACCCCTGGTGACCCCCCCTGCCCGCCCCACACACACACACACACACTAACACACACCCACACACCACCCCGTGTGTGCTTGTTCTCATGCCACCGTGACCTTAGGGGAGAGATAGAGACTGAGACTGCTCACCAGAGCGCCGGTTCACTTCCTCCAGCCAATCAGTCTGGGATTTGGCCTTATCTCTATTGGTGGGAAACAAGGTGATCTGCCTGGCATTGAACCAATTACTATCCCATTATGAGAGAGACAAGGTGCGCAATGAGCCTTGTACCATATTGGTGCCCACAGACTGCTATCTGGTTAGAAGAACCGGGTAGGTAACGCTTTGTTCAGATGTTTCCAGCAGGTGTTACCAGAATCATATTCTATTTACAACCTACATCATCTACATATCACACAAGAGTGGATATATTAATATTGCATGAGGTTTCCAGTTATCAAGACAGTGGAAATGTTGTTTCCACCCGCTCGCGTCTGTTCCTCCTGTTTATTGTTCGTCTACTTCCTGATCCCAACATCCTGGATGTTGATGATGTATACTGGGTCTGCATGGTGTCTATGTTCACCTAAGAGCTTTTCAACACACTCTCCTCCTTGACGGCATGTAAGGAATCAACTCTGTTCTGCCCAGTGGCTGACCTTCTGAGGGGTGCATACATACCCCTACCAGGAACTGGAACCAGGCAGGCATGACAGCAGACCATGCAGTAAGGACCCAGCTGTAATTGCTGCTTGGGTGTGACTATTACAGCAGCTTTAAGGAAATCTAAACCCTTCCTTCAATCTCTCTCTTTGTCCAAGTCTATGTCTCCCCCCTCCTCTCTCTCTCTCTCTCTCTCTCCTCTCTCTCTCTCTCTCTCTCTCTCTCTCTCGCTCTCTCTCTCTCTCACACACACACACACAATCTCTCTCACTCGTCCTCTTTCTCTCTGTCTTTCTCTCTTTCCCTCTCTCTTTCTAAATATCTCCCACTCTTGTTATTTCTTTTTCTCTCTCTCTCTCTCTCTCTCTCTCTCTCTCTCTCTCTCTCTCTCTCTCTCTCTCTCTCTCTCTCTCTCTCTCTCTCTCCTCTCTCTCTCTCTCTCTCTCTCTCTCTCTCTCTATCTCTCTCTCTCTCTCTCTCTCTCTCTCTCTCTCTCTCTCTGGTTCTTTCCCACAGAACATCAACAGCGTTGAACTAAAGCCGTGGTATATTTACTAGAGTTGTTTGCAGCCTGCAAGTTACGTGTCTCTCATCAGTGGAGAATGACCTTAAAAAAAGTTGATGGCTACATGTTCATGAAATCAAACTAATTGTTTTTCATGAAGGGTGTAAGGAGTCAATGCAATGCCACAACTCTTGTCAACAAAGACCCTGAAGCTCGAAGCCTACGTTGTCCTGTGACACTCCAGTCCAGTCGCGCTGAACGCACTTTGTCTACATGATTAGAAAGGATCCGGGTTTGTTGTGTTATTTCTCAGCTTAGCTCTACCGATCAATGCAGCATTTGTGTGAATCATCCAGGTTGATTGTGTGAACAGACTGTGAGTGAAGGCATCTCCCACTCATTACCGCTCTGTGTTCCTGTCCCTTGCTTGATCTCCCGTCAGCTGACAATGCTAGCTGGCCTCACATTCATCTTGACGTTGGTAAAAAATGTTGTTCATTAAAATTAAGAGTAAATTAGATGGTAAAACAATGACAATGACCATGTTCTTGGTTCCTGTTGGCCCGCTGCTGCATCCTAGCTTCCTGAAATGTGTGACTGGAACCAAATAAAAAACCCCAAGAAGGAAGAAGATGATTGTTGGTAACGATAAAGAAGAAAAGGTTGAGGAACAAAGAGGAGGAGGAGGAAGATGTGGAAGAGAAGGAAGAGGAAGAGAAGGAGGAGTAGGAGGAGAAAGTATAGATAGGGGGGCGGGTTAGGAGGGGGAGAGTTCAAGGGAGTACTCTTTGGATGAAGAGGAGAGGGTTGAGACGCAACAAGCACCCGGCCACGAGACGAAGGAAGTGGAGAAGAAAGGAGGGGACGAGACAATGTTGCTGATGTTGCAAGGACAGTGGAGATACCAGGAGAGACCACTCGAAGAGTCAAAGCCTGGAAAGAAACAACTGTTGCAAGTGTGAAAGAAAACAAGTATTTCTTACTTTATGAACTCTCTATTAGAGTTCATAAAGTAACTGGGGGTCAGGAGGGAGGGGGGTTATGAGTGGTGGGGTGGGGGGTGGGGGGAGGGGGGTTGATGGTTCTCTTCTCATCCACGTTCCTCTCGGAGGTTCCAGCCCTGTTCCCGTTACAGTCTCCTGGGGATGGGTGGAGAGCCTTCTCCTTTCTCTCGTCCTCCCTTTATCCCCGAAACCTCTCTCTTCCTCCATCCCTCGCTCTCTCTTTCCCTCCTCTCTCTCCGGGCCCGCCTCTCTCTCTCTCCCCCCTCTCTCCGCATGTCTCGCTCTGTGTCTCTGTCTGTGGTCCGTCCAATGGCACACCTCGTCTCCAGACCAGCCCCCTGGGGGCTGGGGGGCTGGGGGGTTGGGGGGGCTGGGGGGTTGGGGGGGCGTGGTTCTACATCAGAGGCTATGAGGCTTTCCTGTCCCATTGACCTCGACGGAAGGAGAAGAAGAACTGGATATCAACCAAGCAGGGCTTCCGTTTGTCACATCCAGCCGATTGTTCGGCTGTAACCAATAGGGGGACATAAAAGGCCAGTGATAATACGAGCCGTATTAACTCAGAGACGACAGGATCACCTGACACGCCCTGTCCTTACCTGGTGGAGGAGGGGGGGCGGTGGGGGGGGGGGTCTAGGGACTGGGACGGGTGGAGCTGGTTAGCGTGGTTTGTGGTGCCGGCCGGGGGCGGGGAAGGGGGGAGGGGGGAGGAGGGAGGGGGGGAGGGGGGAGGGGTGAGGGGGGGGCTGGAGGGGGGCTGAATCACAGCGTGTTCATCTCTTATTGTGTTTTCCAGCTTTCCTCTTGAAAGATATCACTTTTGTGTTCCATGTATTCGACAAATGCCAACGTTTATTGGCCAGGGGGGCATCTTTGCTTGTCAGTTGTGTGTGTGTGTGTGTGTGTCTGTGTAGTGTTTGTGTCTGTTCGTGCATCCGTGTGTCTCCGTGTGTGTGTGCTCTGGGAGCTACGTTCAGGCCTTGGGGTTAATAGTGTGTTTGACCTCATAGATAAACCTTGCTACATATTTTTCGGTCGTAACTCCGATAGCGAACGTAAGCATTGTCATTCTCCTCAGGTCAACGCCTCGCTTCGACACGTTGTTTGGAGATAATGCCTTTTGTACTTTGCGCTAGCTTAGCCACGATAAGAATTAGCTTTGAATTGGGAGGGTTTGACTCGTATTGTAATGGAGCAATGTTTTCATCAAACGGTATACCCTTCATGGGGATGGTAGGGCGCGACATAAAAGAACACAGCTCCGCAACTGTCAATCAAACAAATACATGTTCCAGATAAGGGTGTGTTTGATAACACAGTGTCGAGGACATTCCTCATAATTGGCTCTTATAAACTGTGGGTGCATTTAAAGAAGATGCTGGAGTGGTCCGATTCCAACACACTCAAAGTGGACTGACTGATTGATAGACTCATTGATTTGGGAACAGCTTAAGCGAATCGGTGCTATCACGCAAGCTGCTGAAAGGGTTACATTTAAACAAAATGTGTTGCTGTCGTCGCTAGTTTAACATGTCTGGATACTAATTCTCCTTTGCTGTAGCGAGTAAGCACTAGTTTGTTCCGAGACAGGCTCTCCCTTAACGGAAGTCGACACCAAACGTGTAGTGTTTTGGATTCTGTCCAATTAAGATAAGGTTTGGGCTTGACAAGCTAGTGCTAATGTGGAGTAGAGCACCTGCCAAAGAAGGAGACGTAGAGCGTGTTGGAGAGGAGGGGCAGTGGCTGGTTGTACACGCATTAGCCAGCCCAATGCACACGCTTGACACTAAATCCCTTTTACAACGACAAAAACAGCAACACTGGAAGTCATGTAGAGGAGTGAACGGGATGACAATCCAAGCCTGACATAAGCTGTGGTATACTGGGAGAAGCCATGGAGCACGGTAAACACTTAAAAGTGAGCCTGAAGAGGGGGAGGGGGGGGGGGGAGGAGGGGGGAGGGGAGGAGGGGGGAGGGGAGGAGGGGAGGAGGGGGGAGGATGGGGGGAAGGAAGGGTTTGGAGATTATGGAAATGTGCCTAATTCTGACCTTAACCGTCAGTCTGTGTATGGCAGACCTGACACCAAGCCTTATGTACACACACACATGCATGAGCGCACACACACACACACGCACACACACACACACGCACACACACACGCACGCACGCACACACACTTCGTCGTTTTTTCTCTCTTTGCACCGTATACCTGGGGGTATGGCAATGTCCCTGCCATCCCCCTTCACCTCTGCACTCAACGACCCCCCCACAGGGCATTGGAGGGGGGGGGGGGCAGAGGGAGGAGTGCTGGGAGGGCTGCTAGGAGGGAAGGGGCGGCCAGATACCTGTCTCATTTACCTGCTCACAGCCTGCTAATGTGACACTGCCTGAGGGAAAAACAACAGCTCCACAAGGCCACAGCTGCCGCTCCTCTCCTCTCCTCCCTACCTGTTACATATCGCCTGCCCGTATTTTATCCAGTTATTATCCTTGTGTGTGTGGGAGTTTGTGTGTTTCCCGAAATGTTAACATGTGCATTCCTGCTGTATTGATTAAAAGGAAAACGTCTGTTACTTTGTGACAATAACGCTCTTTCTCTTGTTCAGACGTGAAGAGTGAATCCAACAACCGTTCTGTTGTTGTTGCCGCTCTCTCTCCTACATTATTCAGCAGAAACAGTAGGTTTGACTCGCTAAACAATGAGAGGGTGTGACAACACTTGCCAGGACACCCTCTGTTGACAGTCAGCCGGTAAACCTGACAACCGTCCAGGTTTCGCACCACGACAAACACCACGTTGTGTTTTCCTGATTTTGTGCGTTTCACAGCCACTGGACAGATCGTCATCTTCACAGGTGACACAGGGGGCTCTCTGGCAGGTAGCGTGGTGAACTTGGGGCCCAGCGCGGGGTGGAGAGCCGGGGTTGACAGAATGATGGACTAGAGGGCCAGTCCTGCTGCCTGCTTGAAAGAGCATCCTTCAGGTATCAGGTGGAGTGGTCCACCAGACACCTCCCCTGGGAGCCTTCTGGGCTTGAGGGGTGTGGGGGCCAGGGAGGGAGGCGTGTGGGGGCCAGGGAGGGAGGGGTGTGGGGGCCAGGGAGGGAGGGGTGTGGGGGCCAGGGAGGGAGGCGTGTGGGGGCCAGGGAGGGAGGGGTGTGGGGGCCAGTTAGAGAGGGATGTGGGGGCGAGGGACTGGTGCTTTTAAACATGCCTCTACCCTTTCCTCTGCAGCTGCCTCTCCGAGCCTCAGCCCCAGCCTCTGCCCCAGTCCTATCCCCAGTTCTAGCCCCAGCCCCTGCCCTAACCCCAGCCTCCGCTCATTGGCGTGGCCCACACAGACACCTGAAACTGCATCAAAGTCCTGCTTCTACCTGCCGGAGGAAAGACACACACACACACACACGCATGCACGCTCCCATACAAACATTGGAAGGGGACATGCAAGCCTGCGCACACCGATGCACGCACACGCACACACACACACGTGAAAGTGAACTGAAACTCGTAAAGCCTCGGGCCAGTATTGACCTAGTCCCCTGAAAGATGGCGGACAGGGATCTTTCTTCACCAACCTAGCCAAAAGTTTGCCTCCACGCTCACATGACAAACACCCTCTCCTTCCTCCCCACGAGTGTGTCCTCCAGGCCCGACGAGGAACACGTGGAGCTCGATGAGTCGGAGACCTCGGCCCTCCCCGTGTTCGTGGACGTACATCTCCATTAACAAAGTAAGAATTGTGGACATACGCACTGGGTAATGGACGTGTCCAAATTCGCCAAATTACATCCCTCTTAGGGCCTCGTCATGTGCTGTGTGTTCGCGTGGGTCTATAGAGGTAGGGCTATCTGGTTCACTCAGGTAGAGTGTGGGGATAAAGACTTTATTGTGGCGGTAGTTAAAATAGCCTAATTCCATCCTGCTAATCGAAAGTAAACCTGAGTGTCGATTCACAAGACCTAAATAAAGCCTTTATGGAAATAATTTAATAAAGAGCTCCTCTAATGGAAATAATGATCGGCGCTGATTCAAGCCCCAGGGATGAGCGCACGCAGGTGCACAAAGACCATCCGCCTCCAATTTTTCTTTTATATTGTTGGGAAAAACAGCGTGGAGGGGATAAGGGCCGGGATTTCTCCGTGTGGGGAATAATTACGGGAATTTAAATCACCCTGCTTTGATGACACTCAGTGTTGGGATCGGGTCTGCTCCAATTGGGAGACCAGCTTGGTCCTGTGTGGTGGATATCACCCATTACACACACACACACGCACATGCACACACACATTCACACACGCCTTAGTAAAGAGACTTATTAGGATTTACAACGAGCAATTTCAGTGATGTGAAATTAGAGGTCGCCGACCGTTTCCTTGGTAAAGATGAACCATTTAGGAACAGCAAATGTTTGTCTTGAAAGTCTTCTCTTTGCTTCGCCAAGGCTTTGATCTCTGTAATTTGACAAGTGGGATTACATTGACCAAATATATTTCCTTCTCTCATCAAAACGAAGACCCCCTCCAAATAAAACAGTGAAAAAAACTATATTTAGCCATCGAGGGTTCGGTATATCGTATTAGCACAACTGATTAGACTGAAAGAAAAAAATTAGTTGTAATACAGGGACATATTAAAAGCTTGTTCCAATTTAGCTTGAAAGGCTAATCCAAACAAGGGAAACTACATTCACGATTTAACAGGGATTAAAAAGTAGTAATTGTTCTGGTAACCCATAGCAACAGACTCCTATAGAGAGAAGACATTTGATATTGTTTTAGTTTGGTTGCATTAGCTATAGTAGGGCCATGCTGGTACAGAAGCCTTCTTTGTTATCATCACTGGTTTCATATTAGCTTTAACTCCACCACAGTCAAGAAAACATGAAAGCTCAATGCTAATTCAACTAAATTCTGAATCATTCCATTGAATTGGCAAAAGAGTGCAAAAGGAAACCACCACGTTATATATTTTTTAAATGTATTAGAGATATTATTCTGTGACAATGTATTATGTGTATATCATAGTCCACTTTCATTTAAAAGAAGATGAACATACCTTTCTGGGAACTGATTGCTTATGTTTTAAGTGTAACACAAGGGAGCAACAGTGGCAGTGCCACACCAGATGCATGAGGACAGGCCATCCATTACACCCCCTGCAGAGTCTGCCTGCCAGTGTGTTTTAATTAAGAATGAGAGCAGAGACACAAGCGTTGAATGACTTTTTTTATCCTGGCGAGCTAACCAGGTGACCTAGGATGTTCTGCCTGTCTTCCCTGGGCAGGGCCCCTCCATCCACCCAGGGACTCCACGGAGCCCTCCCAGCCCCAACACACGTCACCCTGGCTGGGATATACCTTACCTGACACTCCCTTCATCCCCTGTCCTTGAGGAGCTGACCCAGGAATTTAGCAGGTTCCTCGAACACTCTTCACTTCAGATGCTAAAAGAAGCCGGGTCTAGATGGACTAGATGGGTAAGAGTGCTGCATCCGTCTGTGGGGACGTATTGAGTTGACATGGAAACAGTGGCGGGTGGGAAACGCTGAGGTGGGGAACAGGAGGAGAAGGGGAGGAGGAGGACAGAAAGTGTGTCAGTCATCATGGGGATAGTGAGGGACAATGCAGAGCCTGGCAGAGGAGATGCTCAGGGAGAGGCAAGGCTTCCATTACTGGTAGTCAGACAAGACCGCACCCTGCAGAACTGTGAGAACCCAACCCTTGACGCAGTCACTAGTTACCTGAGAAAGGGACACACACATGCACGCACTCTCTCCGGCCCCGGTCCCGGCCCCAGCCCCAGCCCCAGCCCCAGCCTAGGCTAGCCAGCTGCTGTCTGTGTACTGGGTAACACCCCAGCAGAAGCCCTGGAGGCCTGGGAGAGACTGTGGTTATCAGTCCTGTGGCTGTTCTTTCCTGGAAGAACCACAACACAGGCCAGCTTGTCCCCACCACTTCCCCTCTAAGCCCAGATGGGATATGGGGATACAGGGATCGCTGACACGCACACCTGCACACACACACACGCACACACACACACTCACATTATTTTTAGAGGTTAAAGATATATTAAAATCTAACACCATACAGTAAGTTACCTTGTGAAAATGTTTACAAGTACTGTGTTGGAGTTGATATATTTATTTTATCCAACCCCTCAAAAAAAGATCTTCAACGAGCGCATCTTAAAAAATAATATTCAAACATTTTACCCACACTATGGATAAAAGCTAAGCCTGACATTTTGTCTTTCTCTGAAAACGGTAAACGTCTTTATTAATGGAACATAGCCAGGGGCTCAATGTTGGGAATAGAACTTTGAAGCTTCGAGACGTTGATATGTTGCCAAGGGGAGGAAGGGGAGGGGGTTGAGAAGAAGGAGAGAAAAAAAAGAAATTGGTTGTCTCTTACTACCAAGCTGACACTCTGCGTTTTAAATAGATGAGTGTACAGTTTCATTACATTAGTAGCAGCAGTCAGTGCTCGCTTTGAAGCTCTGCCCTGCCACTTAGTCATTTGGTAACAGGTTGGAAATGGGCTGGCAGGGTAAAACGAAACCGCGTTGTCGTGGTAACAAGTACCCACCTACATTTAAAAAAAAAAAATATATCGAGGAGTATGTAGCATAGGGTGACATTTAGCTTCAGGGAAGATTCTGTTCTCACTATGACACCAACCTAGCCAGCCGGCACTGTGAAATCCAGGTTAATATGTACGTAAACAAACGAGGCTACCGCAGTTAGGTACCAGCCACACAAACATTGCATTAGCGCTTTAATGGTGTGTTGAATAGTTTTGCTCCATGGGTTTTGACACATCAATTACTCCAAAGACATGGGCGTCATTGACGGAACAATTTTTGCTGACTTTTTACATAGCCTGGTTTTTCAACAAAACAAATTTGTGCATTTTTTTTTTTTTTTTACTGACTTCTCTAATGACTGAGTTTCATGTTTAGTCTACTCTTCATTCGTTTGAGCTTAAGGTGGGTTCGTGTTTCAGGACATACTTTGGAGATCATCTTCCTCAAGTTATGTGCCTCAAGGCCTCAGAACACCATGGAAATAGCTACAGCCATTTCTGATAATCTATCCCTAACAAGTTCCTCCTGCTACCCTTTTAAACCAAAAACCAGTACTACCCTAATTTGCTTTAATCAGCTAACTGTTGACCCACAATTTACCTAGCTCTTGATAACATGTTAACCTGACATTACCCTGACCTGCTAAACCAGCGCTAGCCTGCGCATACAGTATAACCAAACAAAGGGCTTCCTGCTATAAACCTTCAGTGAAACATTATCTACTGTTACATGCCCAAAACAAATACAAGCCATGTAGCCGCGGTAACTGCTGTAGCCTACCTTAGACTCAACTACCTTGCCTACTTTAGCCTTGAAAAACAAAAACATTTTGAAATCTGCTTCTGTTTGTACTATGAGACATCTGTGGCATCTGTAGAAAAGATTCCACATGTTCCAAAGCTGCATTAACAAATATTTATGTTCTAGAAAGCTCCTGTTTACATCCAACCAACGTTGACTGTGGAACTGAGACACTTGTCAAGATGCACTGTGGTTCCTCATCACCCACCTCCCTAATTGGGGCGTCCCGGCCTAATTTGCCCTGCTGCCCTCCCCTGTCTCCTCTGGGGAGCATCTTGGTGGTGTCCACATAGATTAGGCACACAGTAGAAGCGGGTGTGGACACAGCATAGAAGAGGGGTATTGTGGGTAATTAGAGGTTACTCACAATTGGGCAGTTTGTATCATGACTGGGGGTTGGCCACGGGTCGCTGCACATGGCAAACCTGAGGAGGTCCGGGGAGGGGGGGGGGGGGGGGGCAGGGGGGAGGGCAGTGGAGGGTGGAAGAGGGGCAGTCAGACGGATGGTGCCAGGCAGACTGGGGCAACTGACAGGGGTAGAGACAGAGAGGTAGCCAGAGCTGGGAGGGCAGGGGGGAGGAGCCGGGTGGAGCCGGAGTCGCTGGGCGGCTGACACGGGTGGAGCCAGGGCAGCTGGGCAGCCGACACGGGTGGAGCCGAGGTGGCTGGGGTCGGGGGTGGCAGAGCTGGGCTCCACGGGCATTCTGGCACTCTAGGAAATGACTAAGCAGCTGCGCCCAGAGCAGTCAGTGGGCATAACAGCCTCTTGCTTGACTGACCCACTTACTGGCTAGCACACTGTAGGCTCTCTCTCCTCTCTTTCCAGCTCTTTTTACCTTCCTCTCCTTCCTCTTTCTTTCTTCATTGAAAACTCTCTTGCTCCATGCCCTCTTTATAATACCCCCCCCCCCATCTCCTATTGACACTTCCTTGTCACAAGACTACTATCACCCGTCAAACTGATTGGAGAAGAGAGCTCCATAGTGACCCAATGGGCACCGATTGTCAGACGATCCTGATGTTTGCGGATAGACTCACCTCAGATGATCAGAAACCATTTTTTTTTACAAGCTTTTCCTCTCAGTTTTAATCAAGGAAAAAGCAGATTTTTAATCTCCCTGATAGACAGACATGGGGCTACACTCTCACATCCTCATAACGACCCTCTCATAATCACGCGAGGGAAACTCTCTCGCGCCTGAAATGTGGCGCTGCTTGTTGATTGAAAAGAATACATATACCGTTGTTGAACTACTCTGAGTTGATTACCTGATGAAATATGTGTGTTTTTTTCTTCTTCTCCTGTACTCTAAATTCCCAGAAGTGCCTGAGATCCTCCGTGTGGTTCTGTCTTGGGAGGCAGGCAGCAGCTAACGAATTTGATCGGTGTCATTTGATCGATCTGATGAAGCGTGTCGGAGAGGAGAGCCGGCGACAGCGAAGCAGAGAGAGAGATAGAGAGAGGGAGAGAGGGAGAGGGAGAGGGAGAGGGAGAGAGGGAGAGAGGGAAAGAGGGAGAGAGGGAGAGAGAGAGAGAGAGAGAGAGAGAGAGAGAGAGAGAGAGAGAGAGAGAGAGAGAGAGAGAGAGAGAGGCAGAGAAAGGCAGAGAAAGGCAGAGAGGGAGAGAGAGAGTCTCGGGTTTCACCAGAGTAATTAGGTTTCTCAGTCACTAATTACCTGACAGAATTACAGGGCTGATTGACTGTCATTTAAGCATTTTAATTCAGAGAATTGCTATTTGCTTATAGTTTGTGTTTTTGACAGAGCAGCATTTGGTGATGAGTGAAGGTGGATAGGAATTAGGGAATGAGGAAAAAAAACTGAGTAGGAGACCCGTGGATGAAAAGAGAGCCCTGGAAACAGAATCCCAATTTTCGATGGCGTTCTATTCTACAACTCATCGTAGTCATTCACTCTCAAAATGACGGAAAAGTGACGATATGGCTTATGAGATCCGATGAAGCAGTTTGTTTCCCCTTCGAAGTGTCTCTGCTTACTTAGACATGATATCTTTGCAGCCCTCGCCGTTTCACTGCATAAGGCGTAGGGTGTACCTGGACTGGGTGTACACAAACATGCCTCTCTCTATCCTATCTGATCCCCTACCTCTCCAACCACAAGAGGGCTGGAACATCATGGAGTGCTTTAACCCTCATCACTAATTCATCCTGCGCAAACAGACCAGACAGTCAGGGAAGAGCTGGCTAATGGATAAACTGTCTTGTTGTCCTGAGTGCCTCTAACTGCCCATGAACAAGTCGCACAAAGCTTGTGGTTTCTGACCCAGTGTCTCGCATGGTTAATGCAGCATCCGTACAGTAGGCAAACACTGGCCATTGTCCACGGTAACTAAATACCCCTGGAACGGTTTTGTATTGTCATCCAGAGGCCTGTGTCTACCTTGTAGGGTCAATTCAGCTTTGTGGACACAAGAAGCTTCGTCAACTTTCTTGTTTTTTAGGAGGGAGACCAGTTGACTACTCCCAGTCGCCAACCGGACTGCGAGGGGGGCTTTGAGATCTCACATTTTTTACTTCGAATTCTCCTTCTTCCTTTGGCTAACAAGCCAGCTCTGCAGATCCTTTAAGAGCCAAAGCTCTTACATGTGACGGGGGTACTGTAGCCATGGTTGCAGGTACAGCCACGGCAGCCTACGGCTTTCTGTAGGCCCTGCCTGCTGTGGCTGAGGCAGGGAGGGTATACTGCAGAGGAGCTCCTGGGTTCGACAGCAAAGCGGAGCGCCGCGATAAACACCACCGCCCCCCTCCTGACTCCTCCACTCCGAGGCCGCCGTCGACGTGGCTTCGCGTTGGCTCACAGAGCTCATTAATAATCCGTCCTGCGGGAGGGAGCGCGCTCAGTAGCGTCTTACCGAAACCCGCCCGGCATCCCCGCGGACCGGAGCGGATAGTGGAGAGAGAGAGCCCAGATCGACCCCCAGGCAGCCCCCACGCGCCCCCATTTCTCCCTTCCGACTCCCCCACCCCCTCTCCCTCAGCTCTCCTCTCACCAGATTAACTCAACAATCCCTTCATAACAATCTCATTCTCTCTTTCCCTTTATCCCTCCCTCCCTATCTCACTCTATCCTTCTTCTGCTCCTCTCTCCCTCTCTCTCTCCGCTGAAGCCCTCCCAGTTCCTTTGACCACTTTATTTCCAGAAGCCCTCATCCAACAGGATCACACCAGGGAGGGTGATGACAGCACATTTGTTAATTAATTGCATGTGTAATTGCAAAATTAAGTTTTGGAAAGTTGGTAATGATCTGTGGAATTACACGACGAGATCACATTATGGAGGAGAGGGGGAAACTCTAAACGAGTGACGGTACGTTCTTTTGGGGGGAGAATGGAGGGAGAGAGGAGACTGGGAGCGTAATCCAGGAGAAGCTGTGGCCTAGCAACGGAAAGTTTTGTCTCCATGGTAATCTCGTGAAGTCCTGTCATGCCCATCACTCTCGTCCTAACGGAAGTTTGTCTGTCTCACGCCCGGGACAAAAATCCTCCATTGATCTCAACTTTGCCACTTTAATTAACTTCCTCCCAAAGATAATGGAGAAGTGGGGATCTTGAGGAAACTGGTGAAAAAAGTTCTGTCCAGAAAAGATTTTTGTTCCCCCTAATTCCTTCATTTGAATGATCTCTTCCTTTTTTTTTGCCGCGACTTTGTCCG
>NW_026911219.1:40000-42271 GCF_963692335.1 Osmerus eperlanus | reverse complement strand
ACCTGGTGCTAATCACTCGGAGAGGGCGACCTGATTCTGGGTCAGGGTTTCGTACGTAGCAGAGCAGCTCACTCGCTGCGATCTATTGAAAGTCACCCCTCGATCCAAGCTTTTGTCGGGGACGTAAGGCGTCTTACTCCACCTTCCTTCCTCCGGGAAGGAAACATCAACAGAGGAAGTCCAGGGGCACGGAGAGACTACCCTCCGGGGTCTGGCCGGCAGGATTGACTCGGCCTGGAGGGAGGAGGACCGTGGGTAAACGGCGGGAGTAACGTTGACTCTCTTAAGGTAGAGAGGGTCCGGCCGGCAGGGTTGTCTCGGCCTGGATGAACGGCCTGGAGGGAGGAGGACCGTGGCTAACCCTCCAAAACCTAAGTCCATTTTGAATGGGAGTCAATGGGAGGACTCCCAGGGGCACGGGCGCTGTGCCCTCCAAAACCTAAGTCCATTTTGAATGGGAGTCAATGGGAGGACTCCCAGGGGCACGGGCGCTTGTGCCCTCCAAAACCTAAGTCCATTTTGAATGGGAGTCAATGGGAGGACTCCCAGGGGCACGGGCGCTGTGCCCTCCAAAACCTAAGTCCATTTTGAATGGGAGTCAATGGGAGGACTCCCAGGGGCACGGGCGCTGTGCTCTCCAAAACCTAAGTCCATTTTGAATGGGAGTCAATGGGAGGACTCCCAGGGGCACGGGCGCTGTGCCCTCCAAAACCTAAGTCCATTTTGAATGGGAGTCAATGGGAGGACTCCCAGGGGCACGGGCGCTGTGCCCTCCAAAACCTAAGTCCATTTTGAATGGGAGTCAATGGGAGGAGGATTCCCAGGGGCACGGGCCGAGGCGCCCTCCTGTGGACTCAAAAGGGATAACATGTCGGTGGAAAATGAATGGGAGTCAATGGGAGAAGGATGACCAGGGGCATGACTCCAAATGAATGGGAGTCTATGGGTGCCGATGGAGGCGCCCTCCGGTGGACAAGAAAATGAATTACAACTCCATGGAAATGAATGGAAGAGTCCCAGGGGCACGGGCGCTGTGCTCTCCAAAACCTAAGTCCATTTTGAATGGGAGTCAATGGGAGGACTCCCAGGGGCACTGCATCACTGGCACTTTAGCCTCCAAAACCTAAGTCCAATTTGAGTGGGAGTCAATGGGAGGATGCCCAGGGGCACTGCATCACAGGCACTTTAGCCTCCAAAACCTAAGTCCATTTTGAGTGGGAGTCAATGGGAGGATGCCCAGGGGCACTGCATCACAGGCACTTTAGCGTCCAAAACCTAAGTCCATTTTGAGTGGGAGTCAATGGGAGGATGCCCAGGGGCACGGGCACTGTAAACAGGGGATGCCCAGGGGCACGGGCACTGTAAGCAGGGGATGCCCAGGGGCACGTACTTCTTAAAGTGGGGTTATTTTGGTTTTAACACAGGGGGGGTGCTTAAGAGTGGGTGCACAGGGCCCCACGGTGATCAGGTAGTGCAGGGGGGTCCTCCCCGGAGGTGTGCTTGCCGCCCTGGGAGTGCTGTTCCCCGGGGAGGCCAAGAGTGTAGTGTTGTTCCCCGGGGCTCCCAAATTTTGCAGTGTGAGAGTGTGTTTGACTTGTTGAGTATTTTGTGGGTGTGAAATGCACCGTTTGGCGCCCGAAAGTGTGATTTTGCTGGGGATGGTTTTGTTCTTCAAGTGAGGGCAAGGGGCAGCGGTGTGTGCGGTTATTTTCCCCGAAAAAAGTGTCCCCATTTCGGTAGGCGTGTTTGAAATGTTGTTTCGCTCGCAGCGTCGGGGAAATGCGCGTGCGGCCGCGGGTCTCGATGTGCCCGTGTTCCCCTCGGGCATACCTATCCAACGAGCCCTGGGTGAAGGTGCTACGAGGTTCCTAAGTGGGGATGCCTGTACATGAAGCCCTTGTTCCCAGCTTTGAATGCACGTTTCCAGCTTGAGAGAAACGGGGGCTTAAAATTCACAGTTATTCGCCCGAACGTGGGATTTCGCTGGGGACGGTTTCTAAATTCAAGTTGGCACGGGGGGCAGCGGTGTGCGCGGTTATTTTCCCAGGATTGATGATCCCCAGCTCGGTGGGTCCGTTTAAAGTTTTGTTTGGGCTCCCGTTTCGCGGGGAAGCGCGTGCGCGTGGCGAGCCTGACCTCCCCGTGTCCCCCTCGCCCAGACCTTTCCAACGCCACCCGGGTGAAGGTGCTACGAGGTCCCGAAGTGGAGATGCCTGTCATGAGCACCTTTTCCCAGCTTTGAATGCAGGTTTCCAGCTTCAGACAAAATGT
>NW_026911219.1:27500-30000 GCF_963692335.1 Osmerus eperlanus | reverse complement strand
CAAAACCTAAGTCCAATTTGAGTGGGAGTCAATGGGAGGATGCCCAGGGGCACTGCATCACAGGCACTTTAGCCTCCAAAACCTAAGTCCATTTTGAGTGGGAGTCAATGGGAGGATGCCCAGGGGCACTGCATCACAGGCACTTTAGCGTCCAAAACCTAAGTCCATTTTGAGTGGGAGTCAATGGGAGGATGCCCAGGGGCACGGGCACTGTAAACAGGGGATGCCCAGGGGCACGGGCACTGTAAGCAGGGGATGCCCAGGGGCACGTACTTCTTAAAGTGGGGTTATTTTGGTTTTAACACAGGGGGGGTGCTTAAGAGTGGGTGCACAGGGCCCCACGGTGATCAGGTAGTGCAGGGGGGTCCTCCCCGGAGGTGTGCTTGCCGCCCTGGGAGTGCTGTTCCCCGGGGAGGCCAAGAGTGTAGTGTTGTTCCCCGGGGCTCCCAAATTTTGCAGTGTGAGAGTGTGTTTGACTTGTTGAGTATTTTGTGGGTGTGAAATGCACCGTTTGGCGCCCGAAAGTGTGATTTTGCTGGGGATGGTTTTGTTCTTCAAGTGAGGGCAAGGGGCAGCGGTGTGTGCGGTTATTTTCCCCGAAAAAAGTGTCCCCATTTCGGTAGGCGTGTTTGAAATGTTGTTTCGCTCGCAGCGTCGGGGAAATGCGCGTGCGGCCGCGGGTCTCGATGTGCCCGTGTTCCCCTCGGGCATACCTATCCAACGAGCCCTGGGTGAAGGTGCTACGAGGTTCCTAAGTGGGGATGCCTGTACATGAAGCCCTTGTTCCCAGCTTTGAATGCACGTTTCCAGCTTGAGAGAAACGGGGGCTTAAAATTCACAGTTATTCGCCCGAACGTGGGATTTCGCTGGGGACGGTTTCTAAATTCAAGTTGGCACGGGGGGCAGCGGTGTGCGCGGTTATTTTCCCAGGATTGATGATCCCCAGCTCGGTGGGTCCGTTTAAAGTTTTGTTTGGGCTCCCGTTTCGCGGGGAAGCGCGTGCGCGTGGCGAGCCTGACCTCCCCGTGTCCCCCTCGCCCAGACCTTTCCAACGCCACCCGGGTGAAGGTGCTACGAGGTCCCGAAGTGGAGATGCCTGTCAATGAGCACCTTTTCCCAGCTTTGAATGCAGGTTTCCAGCTTCAGACAAAATGTGGCTCCAAACGTGCAGTTTTGCGCCCGAACGTGGGATTTCGCTGGGGACGGTTTCTAAATTCAAGTTGGCACGGGGGGCAGCGGTGTGTGTGGTTATTTTCCCAGGATTGATGATCCCCAATTCGGTGGGTCCGTTTAAAGTTTTGTTTGGGCTCCCGTTTCGCGGGGAAGCGCGTGCGCGTGGCGAGCCTGACCTCCCCGTGTCCCCCTCGCCCAGACCTTTCCAACGCCACCCGGGTGAAGGTGCTACGAGGTCCCGAAGTGGAGATGCCTGTCAATGAGCACCTTTTCCCAGCTTTGAATGCAGGTTTCCAGCTTCAGACAAAATGTGGCTCCAAACGTGCAGTTTTGCGCCCGAACGTGGGATTTCGCTGGGGACGGTTTCTAAATTCAAGTTGGCACGGGGGGCAGCGGTGTGTGTGGTTATTTTCCCAGGATTGATGATATCCAATTCGGTAGCTCTGTTTAAAGTTTTGTTTGGCTTCCCGTTTTCGTTGTGTAGCTCTGATTTCGCTGGGGATAGTTTTATACACTGCTTTAGAGTGGGGCACACACGTGAGAGTTGTTTTTTCATTGGAACTGACTATGGCCATTTCGGTGTAGACGTTTAACGTTTTCTTTCGCTTCCCGTTTCCGTTTTATCCAACCGATTTCGATAGGGACAGTTTTGTTATTTAAGTTGGAGTGGGGCGCGACGGCGTGCGTTGAAATTTTTCGCCGGTTTCAGCTCCGTTCACGGTTGTAGCTCCGTTTGAAGTTTTCTTTCGCTTCCGGTTTCGCGCACGCGCACGTGCGCGTTATAAGTCCCGGTTTTCCGTGTGCCCCCGGTTAATACCTTTCGAATGAGCCTATTTTGATCAAAATCCGTTCGGCGGAACCGAAAATGAGCTCGAAAAACGGTTTTCCCAGCTTCCCAATGCATTTCCCAGCTTCTGATTTACAAGCGTAACATTGTCGCGACCCCCAGTCCACCAGACAGCTACCATAGAGTATATAAGTCATCCTGGGAAAATGAATGGAAGTCAATGGCAGTATGACTTTACAGTGGTTTTGCCCATACCACACAAGCCCAATGAACCATGTGCACCACATGTGTCTCCCGCTCGCGGGTGAAAACGTATCCGCCATGAGAGGCACTCGGGGCGGGCACCCGATGGGGCACGAGACCCCCCCACCCCTGGTGGTCAAAAAAAGTTAAAGTTTTTTTTCGCTTTCCTCCAGGCGCCTACTTGGCTCCGGGGCGCCCCAGAATCATGCCCCCCGACCCCGGCACCACCCGGGGGGCCGATGGGGGCCCTTTTTTTGAAATTTTTTTTTTTTCCATATTTGAAGCCCCGGCACAGGC
>NW_026911218.1:0-15692 GCF_963692335.1 Osmerus eperlanus | reverse complement strand
AAACACACCAGGCTTTGTATTGGGGAAATCCAGACTCAGGCTCATTCTCATCTAAGCTGCTTTGGCCCTGCTGAGAAAGACTCACTCCTTCCAACGCAATATAAATGTTAATAGAGTTCAGGGTGAGAAAACGAGACGTAAACAAACAAATGTGGTATTCCACGCTCTGGACAGCAGGAGGGAGCTGCCACTGGAAGGCTTGTGTGTGTGTGTGTGTGTGTGTGTGTGTGTGTGTGTGTGTGTGTGTGATAGGAGAGGGATGGATGAGTGTGTGAGAAGAGAGAGTGTCTTCTCGCTCCTCTCCTCAGTGTGAGCGCTGGTTTGGAGGAGCTGCAGGCTGGAGTGTGTCTTCCTCAAAGACCAAGACTGGAGAAGCAGGGTTCCTGCCCTCCTCTCTCTCACACACACTCTCACAGGAACACACACACGCACGCACACAGGAAAACAGACACAGGAACACACAAGCATGGCTTTGAGGATGAGAGCACTAGAAACAGGACTTCATGTGAGTGACAGAAACCCATTTTGTGTCCCCAGTCTGTTGTTGTGGAGCCCTCTCCTAGGGCCTGCAGCTGTCTGGCTCAGGAGCCTCACTGGGAAGGCAGTCACTAGGAGAGTACTGGACCTGTTTGTCCAGTATCAAACACATCTGTCGGATCATAAGTCATTATATTAAAATAACCTTGTGCACGGTGTCAGAGAGATGTTTGGCATCTAACCATACACACCCTGAGAGTCAGAGGAGGAGAGGGAGAACATGAAAGAGAGGTGAAAAGGGAGAGACAGAGAGAGAGAGACATAGAGAGACAGAGAGAGAGAACCCCTGCAGAGCAGAGCAGGTCTGCAGGAGCAGAGCAGGTCTGCAGGAGCAGAGCTGGTCCTGACTTGTTCAAAGGCCCTGGCAACCTTCAGACCAATTACACATCACAGGACCCACGCCTCCACCAGCGCCGCGCTCATAGAAACGGCTGCCCATGCATTTTTAATCAGCTATAATTTAAGGATTTAAATAAAGATCAAATTCTTCCGGCTGCACCCCAGAGAGATGTGTGTGTGTAGGTGTGTGTGTGTGTGTGGGGGTGTGTGTGTGGGTGTGTTAAGGGGGTTTTTCTCTCACCACAGCAGCTGCCAGTGTGTGTGTGTGTGTGTGTGTGTGAGAGGCAGGCAGAGCAGTGGAACCCAGAGGAAGTCTCCAGGATGGGAACACAGGAGAGATCTGCTGGGATTCATTGACAGGTGTAATTAATGAGGTCAGACTTGGCAGCTCTCTGTATATCCACCTCACCTGGCGCTCTACCTGGGGGGGGGGGGGGGGGCAGGTGATTCATGCACCACTGGCCTCTGAATGACACCTTGAGCAGGTGTCTGCTATAGGTGCACCAGCTCATCACATCAGCTCTGGTCCAGACCATTCTGGAACACCCCGTCTCCAAGGTGATTTTCACGATTCATAAATGAATGACTGTTGTTTCCTGGCGATGCAAACACAGAGCTGCTGCTGTTCAGACGGGGCTCTGCTCTCTGGTCACCTCCGCTGGAGAGCGAAGGCCAGCTGCCAAATCCTGTCCTCCTGCACTCCTCAGGGCTGATAAGCTGCCCGCTGCACGGTGTTTAGAGCACATACGGCTCTGGGGGTTATGGTGTTGTGCGTGAACATCTCTGCTGTGAGGTGGCGTGTGTGTGGCTCATTATACCGGTGAGCAGGCACTGCTTCGTACTTCCTGGTTGGCTCAGCTGCGGCGCTGGAGAGGGTCAACAAATTATGTCATCTTCCTGAGAGACCAGACACTGTCTGTCTGTCTGTGACAACCCTTGAGGGAGGGGGGAGGGGTGAGGGGGGAGGGGGTAGGGGTGAGGGGGGAGGGGTAGGGGTGAGGGGGGAGGGGGTAGGGGGGAGGGGGTAGGGGTGAGGGGGGAGGGGGTAGGGGTGAGGGGGGAGGGGGTAGGGGTGAGGGGGGAGGGGGGAGGGGGTAGGGGTGAGGGGGGAGGGGGTAGGGGGTAGGGGTGAGGGGGGAGGGGGTTAGGGGTGAGGGGGGAGGGGGTAGGGGTGAGGGGGGAGGGGGTAGGGGGAGGGGGAGGGGGTAGGGGTGAGGGGGGAGGGGGTAGGGGGTAGGGGTGAGGGGGGAGGGGGTAGGGGTGAGGGGGGAGGGGGTAGGGGGTAGGGGTGAGGGGGGAGGGGGTAGGGTGAGGGGGGAGGGGGTAGGGGTGAGGGGGGAGGGGGTAGGGGTGAGGGGGGAGGGGGGAGGGGGTAGGGGTGAGGGGGGAGGGGGTAGGGGGTAGGGGTGAGGGGGGAGGGGGTAGGGGTGAGGGGGGAGGGGGTAGGGGTGAGGGTGAGGGGTGAGGGGGTAGGGGTGAGGGGGGAGGGGGTAGGGGTGAGGGGGGAGGGGGGTAGGGGTGAGGGGGGAGGGGGTAGGGGTGAGGGGGGGAGGGGGGAGGGGGTAGGGGTGAGGGGGGAGGGGGTAGGGGTGAGGGGGGAGGGGGGAGGGGGTAGGGGTGAGGGGGGAGGGGGGTAGGGGTGAGGGGGGAGGGGGTAGGGGTGAGGGGGGAGGGGGTAGGGGGTAGGGGTGAGGGGGTAGGGGTGAGGGGGGAGGGGGTAGGGGTGAGGGGGGAGGGGGTAGGGGTGAGGGGGGAGGGGGGAGGGGGGAGGGGGGAGGGGGGAGGGTGCTCCCAGAGATCTCCCAGCACCATCCAGACCACAACATCACCCCCAACTCACCCCCCATACAGAAACACCCTCCCCCTCTCCCCTGCTTGTTGTCTTGAACATGCTGCTGTTCTCAGTATAAGCCAGAGGACACACACACGTGTTCACACAGTGAAGCACACACACATCCACCTGGTCAAACCGACAAAACATTAAGATGAGCCAATTCACTTTCTCTCCAGGCTGAGAGTAGAGGCTGAGAGTAGAGGCTGAGATTAGAGGCTGAGAGTAGAGGCTGGGAGTAGAGGCTGAGAGTAGAGGCTGAGAGTAGAGGCTGAGAGTAGAGGCTGAGAGTAGAGGCTGGGAGTAGAGGCTGAGAGTAGAGGCTGAGAGTAGAGGCTGCATCCTTCACCAGAGCAGCAAGGTGACTCTCCTGTCTGTCAGAGGTGAACTCATAAGAAGCATCAGAACCGCACACAGATGACATGTAGTAAACAGCTGATGGAGAACCGCTGCCCAGCCAATCCTAATAAAGATATCAGGTCCAAATGTTCACACACATAACTTCACCTGCACTGCTGAACACTGGAGCCCCCCCACCTAGCCCCCACCCACCCATCCCCCCCGCTCCCCAGCCCCCGGCCCTCTCCCTCTCCCTCTCTCTGGCCTTATAGAGACAGCTCGGACTCTCTGGGCAGATGCTCAGCTCCTATAGAGCATGGCAGAGAGCTTTGGAGACAGAAGCTCCTGACCATAGTTGGGGGTAAAGATGGAAAAAACCCTGACTTCAAACTACACGTGACCCGACAACCACCCACTGTCACCGAGACAACCACCCACTGTGACCCTCACAGGAAGTACCGCCCGCCAGTGACCTGCCCTGTGAGGTCGGTAGCCAGCCTCACGACACCGGGGGTCAGTCACTATCACCAAAACAAACGGTTGTTTTTTTTTTATATCCTGGCATCGTTAAAGGGAATCAAAGAGGATCTCTCTGACCAGCCGGGGGCAATTCAATTCACTGTATTCAGGTGCTGCCCTGTTTATACGTGTGTGTAAATGTGTGCGTGCCTGTGTGTTTGTGTGTGTAAATGTGTGTGTGCTTGTGTGTTTGTGTGTGTAAATGTGTGTCTGTGTGAGAACGAGTGAATCATTCATAGCCAGCGAGTGGCTTTAACATATGAATGCCCTTCTCCTGTGCAGTAACAGCAGCATCACCACCAGCAGCTCTTCTAAATATAACTCTTTTTTTCCAGCCAGACTCCGCCTGATGCAGAAGGGCATGCAGGGAGCCCTGGGGAAGCTCGGCCCAGCGTCCCAGTCTGGGCCAGGGGCCTGGCACCATGCAGGCCCCTGGCCCAGCGTCCCAGTCTGGGCCAGGGGCCTGGCACCATGCAGGCCCCTGGCCCAGCGTCCCAGTCTGGGCCAGGGGCCTGGCACCATGCAGGCCAGCCATCCAGGCACCACACTGGTGGACCAAAATAGCCCTGTCATCACCAGCCCCAAACTACCCCCCAGCCCTACCTAGCTACAGAGACCTCCATCCTCGTCACATCACTGCCCATAGATCAAATAAAAATAACATAAAATCACATTTGGAATTCATCAGACCAGGAGCGGCTGCTAGCGCTGCTAGCTCTCCCAGACCTCCGTTAGGGATAAATCACACCTGAGTGACAGGAAGGTCATTGGTGTTGAAGCAGTGGTGAAGTTCTGTAGCCTCTTAACCTCAGGACGCCTGGGAGGGAGGGGGCAGGCGACACACACACTCTCTCTCTCCTCTCTCTCTCTCTCTCTCTCTCTCTCTCTCTCTCTCTCTCTCTCTCTCTCCTCTCTCTCTCTCTCTCTCTCCTCTCTCTCTCTCTCTCTCTCTCAGGGGGGCTGTGGTTTGAGTCGCAGCTGTCAATCACACCTTTTATTTCATATCAAATGGTTTTCCTGGGCTGCATCTCTGCAGGTTCCTCTGCAGCCCGCAGCACGAGACAGCATCCACAGAGTGTACGACAGCACCTAACAGCTTCAGCACATCCTGGAGGGAGAGAGAACTCACCCCCCTCCCCACCCCCCCTCCACAGCTGCACTTGAGAGAGAACACAGACGTGAAGGAGAACAGAGAGAGCAGAGAGTGATAAAGAGGTTCTGGAGAGGAGGAGGAGGGAAGAAATTGTGTTTCAGAACAAGGCACAAGAGAGGTATAGACTGAGGGCGTGGGAGTATGAGAGAGAGGGGGGGGATGGAGAGAGAGAGGCAGAGGGAGAGAGTGGAAGAGAGAGTGAGGGAAATTGAAGAGAGGGAGACAGATTGACCCTCGTGTCAGCAGAAGTGTCCACAGATGCGTTAATGACACTAGTTTATGACCCGCCCCCCCCCAAGTCCCTCTCGGCCAATCCCTGGCAGGGGTGTGTGCCCACCATGCCAGCGCTGGGAGGACCCAGCTGAGCTGGCTAAAGGCCAGGGCCATCATCCTGCCCACACGCTCAGTCACCCCAGGCCCACACGCTCAGTCACCCCTAACCCTAACCACCGCTGCTCTTACCCCGTTGCGTCCCAGAATAGCCCGGCGTTCAGCCCACCCCACGCCCATGACCACGCCACGCTGGCGATGACCACGCCACGCTGGCATGACCTGACCTCGCCACGCTGGCGATGACCACGCCACGCTGGCGATGACCACGCCACGCTGGCGATGACCTCGCCACGCTGGCGATGACCACGCCACGCTGGCGATGACCACGCCACGCTGGCGATGACCTCGCCACGCTGGCGATGACCACGCCACGCTGGCGATGACCACGCCACGCTGGCGATGACCACGCCACGCTGGCGATGACCTCGACACGCTGGCGATGACCACGCCACGCTGCCGATGACCACGCCACGCTGAGACCTACCGCTGGCTCACCAGCCGGAACACGGCCGGTCTGCGCCGCAACAGCTTCAGGGATCACATGTCACACCGGTCTCCTTCAGATGGATGTAATGACCTGCTGTTTGGGGAGGAGGGAGGATGGGATGATTGTGTTCAGAACACAGAATGAAGGCGGAGATGGTGAGACAGCTGTATTTCTGTAGATCTCTATGGAGGAGGAGGGTGGCTGAGGGTGCTGGATGTTCAAACAGTAGTAGGGAAACAAGGAGAGGGTTGTTTAACAAACAGAAACAAACAGACTGAGAGTCCACCTTCAGATTACCTCTCTCTGTATGGGGCAGCAGATAACCTGAACAGAGAGACAGCCAAAATAACGATTCATGTTAAACCATCCCTCATTAAAGACTATCTGACCATAAACAGAAAACCAAAAACACTCTCCTAAAGCTCTCAAACAACTCTCACTAATTCAAGAAACCAAAACACAATGAACTAAAAATAACTTATCTTTTAGCAGGCATTATCTCTGGAAGCACTTCAGAACACAGCAAACAGCGGACCCCGACGAGCGTAAATAAACACAGGAGGAAGTAGGAGGGAGCAGGAAGGAAGAGGACAGAACAACATGAAGATCTGTCAGCGCGAGCACAGCGCCAGGCCCCAGCGCCGCAGAGCCACCGGGCTCCAATAGGACAGGGTGTTTACACGTTGCAAAGGACTGATGGTTTGCCCCTTAGACTGTACACGTAAACAGCCCTTTCGCTGCTACTGCTGGGTCATTCCGTTAGTGCATGCACACCTTATGGCTCCACTTGCACAGCCAATCAGAGTGCAGTCTGGGGATGCTCGCGCTGACGGTACCCTGTGGTGGGAACAGCGGAGTAGTGGACTGACGATACAGAAGTATATGGTGTTGACATTTCAGTTTAAGGATTAGAGTGAGAGAGTGTTGGAATTGTGTGCATTTAGATACCTAATCACACACACGCAAATATAACCTAACACACGCACTCCATGTACCACAGTGGCTTCTAAGAATTTCTTACCAGAGAACATAGTCTCCATAACAACACATGTAGTACTAGAGTATACAGTCTGGTACATGCAGTACTATAGTATTCAGTCTGGTACATGCAGTGTGGTACATGCAGTACTATAGTATTCAGTCTGGTACATGCAGTACTATAGTAGAGCCCGACCGATAGAGGATTTTTAAGGCCGATACCGATACAAATATTCGGTGATTTAAAAATCCGATATTCCGATATAGGCCGATATAAAAAAATATTTAAAAAATCCAGAAACGCGTAACAAAACAAAACAATGATTTCACTAACATTAGTTATTTGTAGTTTACATTTAGTCATTTTTAGCAGATGTTCTTATCCAGAGCGAATTACAGTAAGTACAGGGACATTCCCAGAGGAAAGTAGGGTGAAGTGCCTTGACCAAGGACACAACGTAATTTCACACGGCCAGAATCGAACCGGCAACCTTATGATTAATAGCCCGATTCCTTAACCACTCAGCCAACTGACTCCTGTTATTTCCTCACTAAAATAATATGATAATGCAGTTTAAAAATAAACTTGTTTGTTTTATTGTCACATCAGCACATCAAAATATATTAAAGTTCTAATGAATAAAATGTATAAAAATACAAACTTAAGATACGAAACTTAAAGTCCTTTGAACAAAAACACAATAAAAAAAAAAAAAAACGTTTTTAAACTTTAATATATATTTATCGGCCATTATAAATGCTGATACCGATAGTTTGGAAAATGCCTAATATCGGCCGATAATTTACATTTTACATTTAGTCATTTAGCAGACGCTCTTATCCAGAGCGACTTACAGTAAGTACAGGAACATTCCCCCGAGGCAAGTAAGGTGAAGTGCCTTGCCCAAGGACACAACGTCAGTTGGCATGACCAGGAATCGAACTGGCAACCTTCGGATTACTAGCCCGATTCCCTCACCGCTCAGCCACCTGACTCCCTATAACCTCCCGATAATATCGGCCCGCCGATATATCGGTCGGGCTCTATACTATAGTATTCAGTCTGGTACATGTGTGATCCAGCCTGTTAGCCTCCTCTCTCCCAGAGAAACAGCCCACATGAGCCCTCAGGCATGTAGCCGTTACAGTATCACATGAAGTTCCAGAGAGCCACGTCAGCGACCTTACGACCCCACGTAACCCCCCTGCCCTCCCTCCGCCCCCCTGCCCCCCCACCCCTCCTCAAACACCACAGTTGAGCTCTTTAAACACAGGTCCGTCTGAGATTGCCATATCCACGCTCAATTGAGTCCCTGCAATCAACATCCGTCAAAAAATGATTACACTTTTACATTACAGCTTTCCCGCATTCCGACGCAACAGCTTCAGACGAGAGCAAAAACTTGTGTTAGTGTCCCACCCCCCATGCAGGGAGACAGCGAGCGGAGCTCAAATCAGGTGTCTAAATCTGGATGATTGCTGTGCTTCTCTTGACCCCAATCAGCTGGCAGAGAGAGAGTGTGGCGTCTCGGGGAGATGGAACCTGAGGCTGAACTGTGTTTAAGGTCTGGGAACGACCCTGGGATCTGGTTACGGAGCAGAGTGGTGGGGAGAAGGGGGGAGGGAGAGGGAGACTGTGCTCAGTCTGGAGATCTGTACTGAGCAGTGACATCATGACACAACTTTACCACAAGCCTCTTCTAACCCTGCGTGAGGAACTCGGTTTAAATACCACCCACACCTCTCCTCCTCCTCCCCTTCTCTTCTCCTCTCCTCCTTCTCCTCTCCTCCTCCTCCCCTTCTCTTCTCTTCTCCTCTCCTCCTTCTCCTCTCCTCCTCTCCTCACTTGCAGACTTACCTAGCTGGCCTGTCAGAGAGAACAGCAGGAGATCCAGGCTCAACTAATCAAACCTGATGAATGTGGGCTGGCTTTAATCTTGCAGGCTGGTCCTGATTGAGGGAGAGGCAGTAGCAGAGCTGCTTTGAAGAGGCTTACTTCCATTAGCTCTGAGGGCCCAGACCCTCAGACCCCCTAATCAGCACCTCCACAACAGAACTTTCACTAAAGGATCAATAATAGAAATAACTACAGTGAAGCTTGGTTGATTTTCGGTCCCTCTACAATGACTGACCCCAGAGACAATACTATCCCTGTACACATCTCAGAGAGAGAGAGAGAGAGAGAGGGAGAGAGGGAGAGACACAGAGAGAGAGAGACAGAGAGAGAGTGTGTATTCCATGAGAAAACTTCCATTCCCAGCCTACTTTAGCAAGGCTGCAGAGCTCTGCTGGGCGAACCCCTGGAAAGTGATGTAGTGCCTGAGGACCCTGACTGACCTAACCCTGACCCTGACTGACCTAACCCTAACCCTGACTGACCTAACCCTGACCCTGACTGACCTAACCCTATCCCTGACTGACCTAACCCTAACCCTGACTGACCTAACCCTAACCCTGACTGACCTAACCCTAACTGACCTAACCCTAACCCTAACCCTAACCCTGACTGACCTAACCCTAACCGTAACTGACCTAACCCTAACCCTGACTGACCTAACCCTAACCCTGACTGACCTAACCCTAACCGTAACTGACCTAACCCTAACCCTGACTGACCTAACCCTAACCCTAACCCTGACTGACCTAACCCTATCCCTGACTGACCTAACCCTAACCCTAACCCTAACCCTGACTGACCTAACCGTAACTGACCTAACCCTAACCCTGACTGACCTAACCCTGACTGACCTAACCCTAACCCTGACTGACCTAACCCTGACTGGAGCTGCTGTTGAGAGGACAGGCGACCACAGGGCACACAAAGACACCACTGTGTCACATTCTGGTGACACAGGACACACTCATTCACCTGGGGCAGTGCCACCTCCAGGTGAGATCTCGCTGGACAGCGGTGTGAGTCTCGACACACAACCAGCTCTGTTTTACAGCCTGTCAGAAGAACCTAGAACACACCCAGAATGTAGAGAGCGCTTCGGTGGCTGTACCGTCACAGAACATCTCTGATGTGTCCTCATTCCTGGAGTCACAGGATTCCACCTGCAGCCTTGGGCTCATCCACACCCTCCCACTATTTCACAGCCTTGCAGCCTGTTTCCAGTCATCCACACCCTCCCACTATTTCACAGCCTTGCAGCCTGTTTCCAGTCATTCACACCCTCCCACTATTTCACAGCCTTGCAGCCTGTTTCATCGCTGTGGACCGTTTCCTACCCCTCTCCCTGCAGAGAGCTCCTCTGAGAGCCTGCAGCCTGAGGACGAACCAGAGTGCCCGCAGCTCCGACGCCAAACGCACGCAAAAACTTCGCTGCGAAATTCCACTTTTCACGGCTGGCCGTTTCAGCGCTGCCTCAGAACACTGAATATCAAAGACAGACGCAATCGTCTGCTCGTGAGAATTCGATTCATGCCCAGAAACCCAGGCGGGTCAGAGAGAGGCTGACCCCCTGTGTCTGTGAGTGGTGTCTATCCACATGAGATAAAGCAAGAGAAAACGAATGAAAGCTGCGGTTCTGTAAATTAGCATTTCATAAACAAGGCTTGTTCTCTCCAAGAGACTCAACACTAAGACGATTCAAAGTTGGAGTTCTGTAATAGGACACACTTCATCCTGTATATAATGTTGAAGCTCAGCTCTGTGTTTGTGCTGTGAGTGTGAAAGAGACAATGTGTGTGTGTGTGTGTGTATGAGTGTTTGTGTATTAGAGTAGCAGACAGGGAGATGTTGGTGTGTGTCACACACACACACTCACATCAAACCACATACGAGAGAAAAGTTTTCACATGGAGTCATCTCGGCTGTTTTGCACATCATTTGCATGGCTCTCTTGTGAGGTTCAACCTGGGTGTTGGTGCTATTCTGGTGGGCTTGCTGGCTGTCACCATGGCACCATGTCACCGTGGCACTGTGTAGTGTTGCCGGGGACAGAGACCATGCCTGCTCTGTGCTCAGCCAGGCCCTCTCCTTCCTGTCCTTCCTCTCTTCATGAAAACTCTCGTCTCTTCTTTGCAATCTGGGGGAGACGGCTGGGGTGAGACTGTCTGCGGAGCAGAGCGATCAGAACGAGGTGAGACTGTCTGCAGAGCAGAGCGATCAGAACGAGGTGAGACTGTCTGCAGAGCAGAGCGATCAGAACGAGGATAATTGAAGGGTTGAGCAGCAGCAGGGATGCTCCGTTGCTCGACTGACTTTGCCCTGAATCACACACATCCCAAACAGCTCCAATACAAACAATCTCCTTTTTAATAAGGGGATCTGGCCTGGAGAGTGGGGGCAGGGGGGCTCCAGGGGGGGGCCGGGGGGGCCCAGTGTACACAGAGCTCTTTAATAACTCTTTAAAACTGTGTTTGTCCTCACACTCTGCCCTGCTCCAGGAAGGTTTACCTTACAGAGCACAGCCAGGCAGCCAGGCAGCCAGGCCTCCCATCACCCCTCCTCCCCTCCCCTCCCCCAGTCCTGGGTCCTGAGCCCAGCAGGGCTTAGCGGGCCTCCGCCCACCTCATATCGGAGGGATTTCCAGTGGTCACAACCTTTGAGGAGGATGAACTTCGGGAGCGGAGCTTGATCCAGGCAGGAGAGCTCCCTGCCGACCCGACAACGAGAGGGCAGAGGCGGGGAGAGACCAGGGCAGGTCTGGTCATGTGGAGGTCTGTCTGAGGGACCAGGGCAGGTCTGGTCATGTGGAGGTCTGTCTGAGGGAAGAGACCCTCTTCTGTTCCTGTCCTATTTAATGACAGCGTGATGAGAGCCACAGGAAACAAACAACTTCAAACCAAACATAATCAAAGGTATCCTGGAGCAGGTGGCTCTCTGCTGAGACTGGAGAGGTCTGTCGGGCGCGGGGCGGGGGGGTTGAGGAGGGGGGCGGCTGAGCAGGGGGCCCCAGGGGGCCCCAGGGGACCCCAGGGACCCGGAGCCCAACCCAAACTCCCACTCCCTATCAGCAGGAGGCTGATCTGGAGCAATCAGGAGCCTGCAGAGAGGCAGTACAGAGGCAGCAGAGAGGCAGCAGAGAGGCAGACTGGAAAGGGAGACAGGCAGGGAGACAGGCAGACAGGCAGTCAGGCAGACTGGTAGAAAGGTAGACAGGCAGGGAGATGAGAGGGAGAGAGGGAGGGAGGGAGGGAGGGATAGAGAGATAGCAGATGCTTTGAGCACCTCTTCACTAAGACTGCACTCAACTTCTGATTGGAGTGACAGAGAGGAAGAGGGGAAGGAGAGAGGGTGACGAAGACACAGAGGGGACGAGAGAGAGAGGGGGGAGAGAGAGAGAAAGAGAGACAGACAGAGAGAGACAGAGAGGGGGGAGGGAGGGAGACCGACAGAGACAGACAGACAGAGACAGAGAGACAGAGAGAGGGGGGAGGGAGGGAGACAGACAGAGACAGAGAGACAGAGAGAGAGAGAGAAGCTCACAGTTTCAGGGAGTGATGAAGTACAGGGCTGAGTGAACTCTCCCAGCTGAAAGCAGAAATACAAAAGAACAAACCTGATTTAATGTGAGAAAGTCAAAAAATCCAAACTAACTGAACTGGCATCGTAACTTTCGAGCTTTAGAATAAATCAGAGCAAGCTTCAGTTTTACTACTGCTAATATGCACTTGTCTCTCTGCCCTCCCACCCCTCCCTCCCCCCGACCAAACGACGGAAAGGACGGCAGTGTTTGTGTTTGAAAAGCTCTTGCATCATGCGTGTTTGTCTAAGCTGTGGATGACTTGCATGGCTGCTGTAATTCATTCAACAAATGTCTCTATCTACAGTGTAAGAGCGTGTTATGACACACAGCTGCCACAGTCATATTTCAGACATCCATACAGGAAGCTTGGATACAGCGTTGAGCATGCTCCGAAGCTCAGGCTCGGTGCCAGCTTCAGCTTAATTGATTTTCCTTTTGTTTGGGTTTTGATCTTTTAGTGCGTGACGTTGTTATCTTATGTTGCATCATTTGATTAATGAACACTCGAGAAAGGAGGGAAAAAAATCGATTCGCAAGCAAGCACTTCCCACTGTATTTCATAAACACAGGACAGGAAGAACACAGGACAGGAAAAGGCTTTGAAAGGAGGACTTCAATAAAAGAGAAAGAGAGACGCTCTTCTTATATTGATTTATTCTCACGTCCGTCCCCCCACCACCCTTCTGTTCATCCTCGTTTACTCCGCGCCCCACGGCCTTCTGGGTACGGCTTTGACCATGAGGAGGTAGCGAGCCCTGGCAGTTGGTGTCTCTGTTGGAGGGTGTCTCCCCCTGCTGCCTGGGAGGACCAGCCCACACTAGAGGTGTTTCATTCATCTGAAGTCGAACAATGTGGTGATGAGCTGGACATCAACTTTTATTAATTTCCTTAGCCGGGCAATTAATCTCTGCCGTGTTCCCACGGCAGAGATTAATTACCGCCTGGTGTTAGGACCACGCTGACGCCAGGTGTCTTACTCCAGCGTGGCGTTCATAAACCTCATGTCTCCATCTTATTTAAGCTGCACAACCGCTCGTATACATGCCATCCACACGCCATGAATCATATACAGGGAGTCCCTGCACACAGAGTGTGGTATGTAGGGGTCATGTGGAGGGTTTAGGGTTAACAGAATGTTTGTCATGCTGTCATGGAATCACTGAAAGCCCCTTTGATTCTGAACAAACATTCAAACCCTTACATGAAAGTTTGTGTGTGTGTGTAGGAGGAAGTGTGTGTGTGTGTAGGGGGAAGTGTGTGTGCATGTACATGTGTGCAGGTCTACGACTGTGTGTGTGTGTGTGTGTGTGCGCAACCAACAAACAGCAATCTGCCTGTTAAGCGCTCCACTACCGAAGGCTAATTAAAACAAGGCTGTCCACACTGGACTTTCCTTCTCATTAAAGCTCTAATGGCCTTTTAATAGGCAGTGTGATCAGAGCTCGCCCCTCAACACATTAACATCTCCCGCTCTCCTCTGGACGCCTCCCACTGACTCCCAAAATGGCGTCCTCTTCCTGCTCCACCACCCGCCATCACCTCCCCCCCTTCATCACCCCCCCCCCCCTCCATCACCTCCCCCCCCCTCCATCACCCCCCCCCCCTCCATCACCTCCCCCCCCCCTCCATCACCTCCCCCCCCCTTCATCACCTCCCCCCCCCCCTTCATCACCCCCTCTCTCGTTGAGTTCAAGAAATCAAACTGTTTCATAATTCTGCTGGATAGCAAATCACTGAGTGTTAAAATTTGAATTCAGCTGCAGCAACCCTAACCCCAATCCCAACCCTAACCCCAATCCCAACCCTAATCCTAATTTTAACACTCACCCTAACTCTAATCCTAGCCCTTAACTCTAATCTAGCTTTCACTGCAACTATACCAAGCATGAAGGCCTCTAAGTGATCCTCCTTTAGTGATGAGTTCTATGCACTTCAGATAATTTCAGCAGTACGCACTACAAGCACTATTTGCATCTTGTCACTTTCAATAGAGGCGTCTGCTAAATGAATCAAACGTAAATGTAATGTAACCTCAGTCAGAGGTTATGTAGCATGCAGAGAGAACACTGCCTGACACTGCAGTCCTGTTAGAAACCAGGCACACTGAACTGGCTAGAAATATCTACAGCAAAACAACAAAGGTCAGTTCAAGGTCATGAGCTCACACACACACACATCCTCCCTCTCTCACACACAAAAACACACATCCCACTCTCTCCCTCTCCATTTCATCTCTCTCTCTAGCTCTCTCTCTCCACCCCCTCTCTCTCCACCCCCCTCTCTCTCTCTCCATCCCCCTCCCTCTCTCCATCCCCTCCCCCCCCCCCCTCCTCTCTCCTCTCTCTCTCTCTCTCTCTCTCTCTCTCTCTCTCTCTTCTCTCTCTCTCTCTCTCTCTCTCTCTCTCTCTCTCTCCTCTCTCTCTCTCTCTCTCTCTCTCTCTCTCTCTCTCTCTCTCTCTCGCTCTCTCTCTCTCTCTCTCTCTCTCTCTCTTTCTCTCTCTCTCCACCCCCCTCTCTCGCTCACCTTGTCCACCTCTGAGCTCTGTGTATCATAACAGCTGACTATAACAATGGAAACAGTAGCTTCATCCATCAACCGAGCACTACCCCCCCCCCGGGGCTGGGATCCATTAGAGTGAGCCAGTGTTCTCCCTCAGGCCTGGTAAAGAGAGAGGTCACCAGTCTGTCCCGCTCTACTGGCTGGTCCAATCACAGCCTGGCCTTCCTGCCCCTCAGCCCTCCTCTCAGCCCTCCTCCCTGGCTTCCTCTCAGGCCTGCTCTATGGCCTCCTCTCTAGCCTTCTCTCTGGCCTCCTCTCTGGCCTCTTCTCTAGCCTCCTCTCAGCCCTCCTCACTGGCCTCCTCTCTGGCCTCCTCTCTGGCCTCTTCTCTGGCCTCTTCTCTGGCCTCTTCTCTGGCCTCCTCTCTGGCCTCCTCTCTGGCCTCTTCTCTGGCCTCTTCTCTGGCCTCCTCTCTGGCCTCCTCTCTGCCTCTTCTCTGGCCTCCTCTCTGGCCTCCTCTCAGCCCTCCTCTCTGGCCTCCTCTTAGCCCTCCTCTCTGGCCTCTTCTCTGGCCTGCTCTCTGGCCTGCTCTCTGGCCTCCTCCCTGGCCTCCTCTCTGGCCTCCTCTCTGGCCTCCTCCCTGTCCTCCTCTCTGGCCTCCTCTCTGGCCTCCTCTCTGGCCTCTTCTCTGGCCTCTTCTCTGGCCTCCTCTCTGGCCTCCTCTCTGGCCTCTTCTCTGGCCTCCTCTCTGGCCTCCTCTCAGCCCTCCTCTCTGGCCTCTTCTCTGCCTCCTCTCTGGCCTCCTCTCTGGCCTCTTCTCTGGCCTCCTCTCTGGCCTCTTCTCTGGCCTCCTCTCTGGCCTCTTCTCTGGCCTCTTCTCTGGCCTCCTCCCTGGCCTGGATCTTATTCCCCCCTCACTAACTCACTCACCCCTCCTTACCTCCAAACCCCGCCTCCCCCCCTGTGCATTTAAAGGGTTTGGCATGGGGGCCAAAAAGACAGCGGCAATAATTGGCAGTTTTTTCCTCGTACAGGAAGAGGATAGTGTTTTGTGTTTCCAATTGCTCGCAGCCTCTTATCACTTCCTGCCCTGGCAGAGGTGGTTGTTCTAGGCCCTCCTAAGCACAGCTGGGGTACCCCCCCCCCCCCACAAACACACACCCTCCACACACACACACACACACACACACACCCTCCACACA
>NW_026911217.1:0-13826 GCF_963692335.1 Osmerus eperlanus | reverse complement strand
TGTGTGTTGGGATCACGAGAAGTGTGTGTGTGTGATCAGTGGTGGTTCCCCACCGCGAGGCCCCAGCGGCTCCCAGACCCAGGCCCAGGCTTGCTCAGGCTCCGTGGCTGGCCAGGCTGACCCATATGGTGCTCAGCTCCTGCTCTGCTCTCTGTCTAAACCCATATGTCGCTGGTGGGTGGGGGGGGCCCCTCAGGACCCTTCCTCCCTCAAACTGCCTCTGGCTCCCCGGCCCCCCCCCTGCCCCCCACCACAGCCCCACAGGGGATGGTGTTGGGAGGTAAAAGCCTTAAAGACTCCCCCCCCCCCCCTCCACCCCCGCCCCTTGAAGCTCTGCAGAGCTGCTTTAGCCCATTGTCACAGCAATCTGCCACCACTAGTCTCTCTTTCCTCCCCCTCCCTCCCTCCCCTCATCCCTCCCTCCCCTCATCCCTCCCTCCCCTCATCTCTCCCTCCCCTCATCCCTCCCTCCCATCATCTCTCCCTCCCTCATCCCTCCCTCCCCCTCAAACCTCCCTCCCCTCATCCCTCCCTCCCCTCAAACCTCCCTCCCCTCATCCCTCCAGCCCTCTCCAGTCCCTGATAATCAATGAATTAAATTATTACTAATATATTAATCTGTGGGTTTGATGACCCGCCTTCTCCGTCGCTGGTAAATAGGCTGATTCCGTCCACTTAAACAGTGAGGATTGGTCGATAAATTGTGTGTTAATTTTGATTGACGGTTTGTGTAGATCACTTGTCAGACTCATGGATCCTATCTCAAGGATTGCATGTGGTTTACTTGTATGTGTGTGTGTGCCTTGAGTATATTCCGTGTGTGTGGTGTAGTGTGTGTGATCGGTGTGTGGGAGGGTGGAATCTGAAGAAGGCCCTTGCCCCCCCCCCCCTCAGGGTTGTTGCGTATTTGTTTCTCTAAACCTTCTCTCTCCCTCTCTCCCTCCCTGCCTCTCCTCCCTGCCTCTCTCTCCCCTCTCCATCTCTCCCCTCTCTCTCTCTCCCTCTCTCCCCCCCTCTCTCTCCTGCCATCCCTCCCTGCTCCCTCCCTGCCTCCCTCCCTGCCTCCCTCCCTTTGCCCCCTCTCTCCCCCCTCTCTCTCCTCTCTCTCCTCTCTCTCTCTCATCTCTCTCTCTCCTCATCTCTCTCTCTCTCTCATCTCTCTCTCTCTCTCTCTCTCTCTCTCTCTCTCTCTCTCTCTCTCTCTCTCTCTCTCTCTCTCACTCTCTCTCTCTCTCTCTCTCTCTCTCCCTGTCCTCCCTCTCTCTCCTCAGGAATGCTGCAGACGGTGCCCAAGTTCTGCTTCCCCTTCGACGTGGAAAGGTACAGCTTCTTCCTCCTGCGCTCTGTTTATAGCTGTGTGCCTTGCCAAGACACACACACACACACACACACATACATACATACATACATACATATACACACACAAAGACACACATACACACCCTCCCTCCCCCTAACAAACAGTCACACGTGTGAACAGGTAAAGCGGGTGAGTTCCATGTGAGTTCCACACGATGGTTCCATGTTGCACATAAACACATGGGAGCCCACCAGCTAAAACTCAACCCTGGGAGCTGGTAGAAACTGTTGGGGTTTAGGGTTAGTGTAACCGTGTGTGTGTGTGTACGCGCCCTTATTCTGAATTGTGTTATCTTCTGCCATGTTGACTTGGTGGACTGGAGAACTCTTTAGGCTCGATGTTGGTCAGGTTTAGATAGCAACCCCCTTGTGGATGAATTTATAGGGGTTGGGGGGTATTTTTCAACATGGAAAATGTCATGTGAAAAGTCCTATTGTATAGAGAACTGGCAGGGGGTAGGTAGTTCCAGGGTAGAAGTCTTCACAAGCTTAGTTGCTGCCATCTAGTGGTGATACCTCCTCCTGGGGCTGCATGGTTGATACCTCATTTCCTCCCACTACCAACATCTGAGAGTTTGCAATTGAATTCCGTGTAACCCGCGTATATCAGCAGCTTCTGTTTGCTGAATGGGTCCTTTGTACGTTTTTTGTTGTTGATGTGTAATTTGGGTAAACTTTTCTGGGGTGGAGCAGGGGGGGCGTCATGGCGTCTGGAATCACACTTTTCTGTGGGGTCATGTACTATTGTAGAAACCGACATATTCAGTTGACGCACAAAGAGTTAACAACAAGTAATTGTTGGCTCTTTTGAAATTGGCTTTTTTCTGTAATAACCTGTCCACCGGTGCCTGTTTGTGTGTGTGTGTTCTCCCAGGGTTTCCCAGAACCAGGTGGGTCAGAACTTCACGTTTGTGCTGACGGACATCGACAGCAAGCAGAGGTTTGGCTTCTGCCGACTCACCTCAGGATGCCGGATCTGCATCTGTCTGCTCAGGTAACACACACACACACACACTCACACTCACACATTCAAACTCTCTCACACACACGCTCACACACACACACACACACACACACACACACACACACACACACACACACACACACACACACACACACACACACACACACACAAACCTCACATGGTTTCATTACCATGTCATTTATTTTAATCTATTAATATTCTTTATTTTGATGTATAAACCAAAATTAAATGTCATATTGAAAATATTGCTTTTGGATTTCTATCTACACAATGAGCCAAGATAAGTTATTAGTTACAGTGTAAAAAGTATCATACATACACACAATTTTTTTGTAAGTGTATATTTACATAAATGACATACAGCGCCTAGGGAAACAAAATACAGTGTTGAAAGGTGAATGCAGTGTAGTAAACCTGTGTGTGCTGGCGATGCTGTGGTGTTGATGGACAAACGCTGTTTTGTCTTTAACTTGATGAGCTGCTGTTGTGTGTCCCTCCCCTCCTCCTCCCCTCCTCCTCCCCCTCCTCCCCTCCTCCTCCCCTCCTCCCACCCTTCCAGGCCAGCCTCGATGGTCCTTTGTTTTCCCTTCTTCTTTTTCCTCCCTCTCTCTCTCTATTTTCCTCGTTATTCAGCTACTGGCACGGCAAAGACGCTTCTTCCCATAATTATGCATGAATCTGCGCTGCCAATTAGCTGAGGCTTCGCTGTCCCTCTCTCTGAGTTCGACATGCTAATTCATTTGACATATGATGTATAAAATTCATTATGCATTCTGAGTAGTTTGCATGGCTTACTCCATTCATAATAAGAAATGTATAGAAAGTTTTTTTTTGTGTGTGTGTGTTTGTGTTTTAAATACTTCCCAGTTCTTTGTTTTTGTGGTCTGATTTTCTCTTAAGTAACTTCAATGTGAAGAGAAGCTATTATTAGAAATATATATAAAACAAAATACATCCATATTTTAGCCAAGATTAATGAATAATTCGACTGTATTTAATGTTATTTAAGTACAAACAGGCTACAAAAACGACATCATAAAATCAGAGAACAAAAAGACCGGGTTCAAAATATGATTGTTTTTCGAACATGTTCCTTATGCGACAAATTAGCTATGAAACAATGGAAGTGACAAAAAAAAAATCTAATTTGTCTAAACTTGAAATAACATTAACATTAACATAATATCTATCAATGTGTATTTTGCTTGTATGGATTACACGAAACACACGTAAAAACCTCTGCACCTTCATTTAATCTACACACCTCTGACACAAAACAAAGGTAATTAAAACAGTTTGTGTCCCTGTGGTTGTTGAAGTGCTGGGACCATAAAATTGTCACCTATGCTTACAGGAGGAAGTCACCTTAATGAGTTGGACAGTTTTACACGGACAGCTCTTTGTAGTCTTGCGGCTGCAGCCTTGCGGCTGCACGAAAAGGACGCGCTCCCTCCAGGCGAAACCTCTTTAAAAGCAGAATGGTTTCTATTTTACACCTTCATCCCCCCCTGTCTCCTCCTTCCTGATCATTCCCTCACATATGGGAGCGGGGGGGGGGGGAGGAATAGCCAGTCGAACATCTAAGAGACTCGGGAGATGAAAAGGGTGGTTTCCTTCGTTTTATTTGATGGCTGGGACTTGGGGATTGTGTTTTAGTGACGGCTTCGCTCCCGTTAGTGGACACTTAGTGGTTCGCCAGAGGACATTTCCTTCCCTGTGCTTAACCTCTGACCTGGGAAAGTAAAGATGTAATCAAATCTCGCAACGAGGCCGGCTACAAGGTGCAAGTTGACTTGTAGCGAGGGGCCTGATCCTTGAGGGAGATTTAAGACCCGTCCGTGGAGTTGGAATAACAGTGTCTCGCTTAACACCCAAAGGGTACTTTATGGAAGTAAATGGCAAGAAGCCGTTAAAGGCGCCCACGGAGTGGGCCACTGAGGAACGCCGCTGCTTAATGTGCGCTGTTACAGCGCGGCACGCAGAAACCGTCGCTAATTGAGTTCTTCGTCAAAGAATCTCATAGAAGTAGAAAGATGTAACCGAATGCTCTAAAACCTCCAGTTGGGTTATTTTTTTCTGCTTTCGATTGTGACTTTTTTTTTCTTTCTTTTAAACTAATGGTCTCCCCCCCCCCCCCGCCCCTATAAAGTTTCACAAGTTTAGAGCTTCTTCAGCCGAGGAAGTTTATTTTAAATGGATATTGTTTGGATCTGTTGAGATGAGCCTTCTGGGTGGTGTTGTGGCTCGGGGTGGAGGAGGCAGAGGGCCTGTGAGTGGGCCCGGAGATTAGCTGGTTAACTCTCCTAGTTCACAGCACTTTGAGAGGACGTGTGTTTAAAACGGCCAGAGTGTGTGCAGGGCTCCCACGCACAGTCATCGCCGTGATGGATGTCTCTCTATCAGAGGATTTGTGAAGCACAAACACACCAGGTTCCGTAGACTCCGAAGAGCAGGAGGACTTGCAGCTTTAAAAAAAAAATTTAAACGTGTTTTATCTGAACAGAGACATTCCTTCCCGTTCTTTTCCTCATTTACACAATAACGTGCTATGCCGTTTTGGTGCGCCAAAGCAAAGAATCCTCACGGGGCGTTTTTACTAAGTCTTGGTTCGCTTCTCTTGCGAAAATTATTTCTTCGTGTCTAAAACAAAAGATGGGCATCACTATGATTTAGGAGTCAAAGGGGTGTGAGAGCTGTGAAGCCTGGCCAGTCTGTCTGACAGGCCCTGTTTAAATACCCTTCACTAGTGAAGAATGGAGGATTAACTTCCAGGAGCCTCGCACTGTAAACAAAGGAGATACACCATGACTCTGCTTTGTTGCCTAAGACCTGTTAATAATAATACAAATAATTATAATAATATACATCATACAACACTGTTGAAGTTAGGTTGTCTTTCAACTTGTTAAATGATTCAACTTCCTCAGAGATGCATGGGAATACATTCTGATGTTACATATGTATGTAATGTTCGTTTGAGAGATTTAAATAGGTCTTTACGTTTTCTTTGATGTCTGGTCATCATGTGAATTTTGTAGTTAACACACGCATGTTTCGTTTGGCTTGAGAGTGGGTGACCTGATTACGGTGAATCTTCACCCGGACGTCAAAATATTGGCATGTTAAGAAGCTGATTGTTTCAGGCTAATGGTCACTCGGGCCCTCTGATTGGTCCGCTTCGCTGCACTTCTCCGGGAACCGGCATGTCATTGGCCCTTTGCGGATTTAGCGATATGAAAATGTGCATTATTGTTTTTCTTGTTGTCTGTTAATTCCAGTCTGCAGAGCAAGCAGTGAACCATGCACTGAGAACTTCCCAGCATATCTTTTTCTGTCAAAGCTCAAGAGTTCACTGGCAAATAAGCCTTCTCTCTCCCCTGTCAGAGTTCTCCTGTGAATCACAATGATCAGTTGTCATATTTGTATTCATGTATGTAGATTATAAATTCTTCTTCTTTTTTTTGTGTGTGTGTGTTCCATAATCATTCGCAATCATTTGTGTTTGGAAGTGTTTTCCTAGTTCCTAATATAAGGGAATAAATGCAAGGCCTTTTTTAATTCGTTCAATCTAAAGTTTCATAATTTATTTAAGCTCCTTCAATCAGGAAGACAAAAAACAACAATTTAGGATAATTTTTCCGCAGTTCATGTTAATTTTAAACTGAGCCCAATTAACTACGTTGAAAACCGTTTTTAAAGATATCTGAAAAACCACATCTTCAAAATAAATAACTCACTTCGGTACCACACTACAATTTTAAATTGTAGTTTTACAACATTTTATTGTGTAACATTGTAAATGAACTAAGCTCTATGAAAAAACAAAAATATTGGCTTGCGTCCACCTCTAAACCAACTCAACTTGGCCAAGAATATGTCAACCTTATAAAGAGAGCCATGTTTGCAGGTGCTTCTCGCTTATGGGTAGGTGTACTTCGCAATTACCGTAAAAAACAAACATGACAGTATAAATTATTTTTAGGTTGTTAATTAATTAATGAAATTTGGCAACAGTATAATTAGTTAAGGCGAGATGCGAAAGGAATGTACTTGAACATATTGAGGAGGAGAAGAGATCTGTGTTTTTGGTACAGTGTCTTGGCTAGCCTTGTGCATCTGGGAGCCGAAGATTTCTAAACTCTTGCATCCGTCCTTGGTTACCACAAACACCGGGGGCCCATTCATGTTTTGTTGAACTAAATTCATCACTTTTTTTTGGGTGTGTTTTGTGTGTGCTGCCCTTGCCCACTGACATGGCAGGAATGCGTAGAATGCCATGTGTTCTTAGAATGTGCTCTTAGAATGGAGAATGTCATAATTGGGCTCTGGATCATGTTGGTCTGTGCTAACGAAAGCAGTGTGCATGGGGCTGTGCTAACGACACGTTGTAAACCGTGTTGTGTTTGTGTTTTCATATCGCCCCTCAAATAAAGAAATATGTCATGTCGATGTTCTTGATGTATGGCACTGTGTGTTATTGTTGTGTGTTCGTTGTGATTATACTGGTCTCGTACACATTTCTGGTAACTACACATGTAGATCCAGTGTGGCCAAGTAAATCTGAATCCCATTTTTGATGCTGCTCTGTCCATAACCAACTAATTATCCTGTATTGCCGAGTGATGATAAACATGAGAACTCAAATGACTGAATCATTCAATGTAAATGCATGCGTTTTGATGCCTCTCTCTTGCTAACCCTTGCAGCTATCTTCCCTGGTTTGAAATCTACTACAAGCTGCTAAACACGCTGGCAGACTACTTAACAAAACACCAGGTAAGCCTAACCTCCTCCTAGACACGGTTTTTCTTCAGCTGCTGTGTGTGTGTGTGTGTGTGTGCGCTGGAGACTCGGATGCCGGGCGTGTGTGTACCGCATCTGCCTGGGCTGTGGTGTGTTGTGCGGCATCAGTGTTGTGCGTCTGTTTGTTGTCGTTGCTGTTATGTTGTGAGAGGCTGACTTGGCTCGCCTTGTTAGCACAGCGGCGCTGACGTATCACAGACCAAATGCTGATCTGAAACCGCAAGTCTGTCCTTGATGGTTTACTGGAAAACAAACAGTATGCACACACACAGACACAGACACAGACACACACACAGCTAAGATCTTACCCCTGTAGAGAAGAAAAAGGGAAATATATTTTCCACACTGTGAGGAAGAGAACAGCTTTAGTGTGATGCAGTGGTGTCTCGGCTCTGTCTGCAAGGAGGAAGATGGACCGAGCACGGACAATGCACACACACACACTCAGTCTGTGGAGGGACAAAGCAGGGGCCACAGCTACCAATGTGTTGCTATGTAGAGCTCCTTTGCACACACGCACACACACAGGCTCACACACACACACACAGCAAGCGTGTGCACACACACACACACACAAAATCCTCAGGTAGGGTGAGAGAGGCCAAAAGGAAACACACCCAGACATATTTTATTTATTAAAATAACCCTTCGACTCACTCAGTCAAGCCACACTTCAACCAATCAGAGCTCTGACAGTCATTTGCCTCGGTAGCCTCTTTTAAACATTCAGCATGAGGCTCAGGTCCCGTTGCTTGGCTACAACACTGCATTTGAGTAAAGGTTTTGCTTGTTGTTGGTTGAGATTGTGTAATAAATTTATTAAAAAAATTTGAGGAAAAAAGATTTCTGCATTAAAACGAAATAGATGTAGTTGTTTGTGGTTTGGTGTGAGTGTGTGCTGGGAGGTAGAGTGGATCCTGGATGACTGAAGTGTTGGTGTGCATGATTCGGTTTATATTTACTCTGCCGTTGCGAGCGAGAGAGGGATGTTGACAGACGAGGGAAGACGAGGGCGATGACGGTTGGGGCGAGGGGGTAAATGGAGTGTTTCCCTGGGCTGTGTTACTGACCATGCGTGTGAGCATTGAGGCTCTCCGTGGCAGGAGCTCTTCGATTGCACACTCTCTCCACCTCCCGTCTTCTCTCTCTCTCTCCCCACCTCCCTCTCTTTCAGTCTCCCTCTCTCCCCACCTCCCTTCCTCTCTTTCAGTTTCTCTTCACCTCCCTTCCTCTCTCCCTCTTTCTCTCCACCTCCCTCTCTCTCTCTCTCTCACTCTCTCTCTCTCTTTCTGTCACACAAACAGTAATATCACTCCTCTGTGGAAACATCCTTCCTAGACATATAAAAAGTTCACTTTTCAACGACGGTTCTAGAGGCTCACTTCTCCTGTCCTCCGAAACGCTCCCAGACAGCCTGCCCACAGGAAACACACACCCGCTCTTGTCCAGAGGGCTCGTAAAAGGTGGCGTGTGATCCTGGCGTCTGTTCTGCGGAGCGTGGTGGAGGGAAGGGGGGGGGGGCGGTGCTTAATTACCGCAGGACCGCGGACGCCGTAAATCACGGGTGGGGTAATAAGCGGCAGCGCCGTCTCCTAAACCTCTCTGTCGCTCGTTCGGCGCGGGCCTCCCGGCCTGGCGTTGGGGTCGCCCCCCCCCCACCCATCTGGCGGCAGGGCCTTTACCCAGCAGCCCCTGCCCCCCCTCCGGCCCAGCGCCGGCTCCTCTCCTCCTCGGTCGCGCCGGCGCTAACGGGGGTTTCTGTCTCTCTTTTTCTCTCTTCAGGAAAACGACTTGAACGATATGCTGAACTCTCTCTACGACCTGCCCGTGCCAAAGCCCTTCACCCCCGTCAACCTGAGCGTGGTAGGTATACGCGCGTGTGTGCGTGTGTACAGGGGACACAAGGGCGGAGGAGGTGTGTTTAGAAACACAAGTGGGTTTAACAGGTCTCCTGTGATAAGAGGAGGCTGGGCATCTTTCAACCTAATGGCTGCTTTCACAACTCATCATGTCTCCAGCTTATCAAAGGGTTGAAATGTCTTAACAGCCATGTGTCGGTCAGAGCCAAGCCAGTGTTTGAGTTAGGCTGACATTATCTCCCAGTGTGTTACAACCCAAATATAACACTCCATTTGAGTTCATTCCTTTGCCATAACACACACTGACATGCGGGAGAGTGAAATGTTTCAGTGGCATCCGTTCTGTTCCCATTCATTCAGTTATTTAATTTGCTTTCTTTGTCAGCGCTTGGCAAGTCTGTTCTGTTCTTTAATGACCACCCGGTCCTCATTCAAGTCAACGAGAGGAGCTGTGTTATACGATGCTGGTCTAGATCTACAAGTTTTCGCATATATTAAATCAGTTTGATGAAGGTTAAGTCATCCATACTCTGCTTTATAGGTTAGTAATTGTAATATCAATGGGTCTGTGAGAGTATTCGATGTTGTTTTTATCTGGTGTATAAAGCTATCTTTGAACTCAAAGTCTCGTTGAGGAGCGCCTTGGAGCAGCGGTGATCGTTTCAACTGTTTTCTGGAAAAAATTGCCGTTTGATATTTAATTGATGAATCAGAATATCCCTAAAAAATAGATATCTTTTAGTTTCATCTTCGCAGCCTAGGAAAAGAAAGAAAGAAAACAAAAAAAAACATTGTCCCCTTTCAAGTGTGAACCCTGTTTTGCTCTCTCCTTTTTCACGGCAAGAATGAGACGTTGCATATTGCCACTGGGCAAGTAAAGAGAGATCCACACAGTCAAGAGCTGGTGAGTGGAGAAGAGTGAGTGGACGAGAGAGAGAGGGGAGAGGGAGAGGTGGTGGTGAAAATCATAAATAAAAAAGAATACCGCTGCACTAATCGCATGGGAGCAGAAGCTGTCCAATTTGACCAAATAAGGCTCCGCTATCTCTTAATATAAAAAAAAAAACTATCCTGGGCCTTTGGTGTCTTGTTTCTTCTTTTCTGGAAAACAATCAAACCTTGTAAATGATTCATGTCGCTCCACGCTGCTCTTTCCCGGCTCTGATCACCAGGCTCTCTCCTTTTTCATTTTTTTTTTTTGGGGGGGGGGGGGGGGGTTATGTTAAAAGAAAATGCAATTGTGCTCAAGAAATCTCCTTGAAGCCAATCCCGTTAACCCACATTTCATGTTCTCATACAAACATGGTAAAAAAACGTGGAGAAAGGAGGAGGCTAGCAGAGTGTGCAGGCCTAGGACTGTCGGAGTGGAGTTTAGGGAACGCGCATCGTTTGCATGATGATGTTGATGATGATGATCGCGCCGTGTCATAGAGGGCTCGTCTCCACAGCAACAGTGGAGACGGCAGTCAAGGACACGGTTCCTGAAAGTAGCTGCTAACAAATCTCCTTCAGCGTAAGCCACTGGAGTCGTGACTAGACGATACTAGAACAACGGCTGCTACTCGGAGGCGTATCTGCCATGACATGAGTTGTTAATGTTTAGTATTTAAGGTTAGAAATAATATTATTTATTCGTCAGTTTTATCTAGAAAGTGATTTAGTAAAGGCTTCTCACCATGCTGTCTTTAGATTAGCTTTAAGGGTATTGTGAGCATGCAAGAAAACACAACTGTTCACTACGTGAGTTTCAGACCTGGAGGAGTGCCAGACGTATTCTCTCAGGTGAATGTGTGTGGGTGTAGTGTTATTGTTGCCTGTGATTGGATCTACTTTCTCAGGTGGCGGTGTATTTTCTTGATGGTGGAACAACACTGGGGTTGATTTGGTGTGTGAGTGTGTAAACGGGTGGTGTGTCTAACTGTTGGTTTGCATTCCTTGATATTGTACAAACCTGTAACTGCACAACTAACACGTTATCAACTAGTCTTACAACACCGAGAGAATATGTGTGAACAGTAACTGTTGCAGTGGTATCGTATGAACTAACTTTTTAGCAGGTACCAACAGATGGAACCTTCTGGAACTGTGCAATGCAGTCTGTCTGTCTCTCTCTGTCTCTGTCTCTCTCTCTCTCTCTCTCTCTCTCTCTCTCTCTCTCTCTCTCTCTCTCTCTCTCTCTCTCTCTCCCTGTGTCTCTCTCTCTCCCTGTGTCTCCCTCCCTCCCTGTGTCTCCCTCCCTCCCTCCCTGTCTCTCTCTCTCTCCCTCCTCTCTCTCTCTCTCTCTCTCTCTCTCTCTCTCTCTCTCTCTCTCTCTCTCTCTCTCTCTCTCTCTCTCTCTCTCTCTCTCTCTCCATGTGTCTCCCTCCCTCTCTCTCTCTCTCTCTCTCTCTCTCTCTCTCTCTCTCTCTCTCTCCATGTGTCTCCCTCCCTCTCTCTCTCTCTCTCCCTGTGTCTCCCTCTCTCTCTCCATGTGTCTCCCTCCCTGTCTCTCTCTCTCTCTCTCTCCCTGTGTCTCCCTCTCTCTCTCTCTCTCTCTCTCTCCCTGTGTCTCCCTCCCTGTCTCTCCCTGTCTCTCCCTGTCTCTCTCTCTCTCTCTCTCTCTCTCTCTCTCTCTCTCTCTCTCTCTTTCTCTCTCTCTCTCCGTGTCTCCCTCTCTCTATATATATCTCTCTATTTCTATCTATGCTATGTCAGTAACTCCCCCCATCTGCGTTGTGTGTTTCCACAGCACTCGTACTTCATCGCCCCTGACGTGAACGGCCTTCCCACCATCCCAGAGAGCGTGAGTCTTTCAGCCTCTCAAGTCTTCTCACTACGACCAGCCTGTCTCCTTCACTGCCTGCTGTGTCATAGCGCAAGAACACGAGCGCACACACACACACACACACACACACACACACACACACACACACACACACACACACAGCTCTTACCCCTCTGGGGGGTGTGGGGGGGTTTTGGAGGGGCAGGATTTCAACCTGTGACCTTGTCAAATTGTAAAATGCTCTATCCACCGAGCTTATAGCTACAAGCCACACTTGTGTTTCCTGTACCCATGACGGCTCGGTTCTGATAGTGTTATCGCATAAAGGAATGATTGATGTCGCGTTTTCCACTAAATGGGAGAGTTTCTGTAGGCCCGTTCTGACCCTGAGGCTGACCTCCATAAACATGTGTCATAAATTAGCACCTGGTCGGCAAATGTCATAGCACAAAGAGTTCCTCGCTCTCAGGAACATGCATGTATTCATGTGTAAGGGAAGCGTATTCATGGATCTAATACCTTATTCATCACTGAATGTGCGAGTTACTGTATGTGTTGCTGGATGAGTACCGTGTTACCAAAATACATCACAATACTTCTCCACTTTCAGGAACATGCAAGTGAAGCGTGTTCTTGTGTGTGTGTTACTGTTTGTGGTACTGGACGTGTTCTGCAGGAAGGCTTGTGACGGCGATTGTTCTGTCTCTCCCCCAGAGGAACCTGACAGAGTACTTTGTAGCAGTGGACGTCAACAACATGCTGCAGCTGTACGCCAGCATGCTCCACGAACGGAGGATCATCATCACGTCCAGCAAGCTTAGCACCGTGAGTGTGTGTGTGTGGAGCCCTCGGGAATGTGTGTGTGTGTGTGTGTTGAGCCTCGGGAATGTGTGTGTGTGTGTGTTGAGCCTCGGGAATGTGGTGTGTGTGTGTGTGTTGAGCGTCGGGAATGTGTGTGTGTGTGAATGTGTTTCTGCGTGGAGCCCCGTGTGTGTGTGTTTGAGTCTGTGTAGTGCTGTGTGTGTGATGCAGTGTGTGTGTGTGATGCAGTGTGTGTGGATGATGCAGTGTGTGTGTAGCACCGTGAGGGTGTGTGTCTCCTGCTCTCCGTTCGACATCCTCTGTTCACACCATGTGATGAGAGTCCTGAGAGTTTAGGACCCTGTTTCTTTGATTGAACATGGCGATCCTCATCAATATTACAGCACCCTATCAACCGAGAAGCTTAAAGTGTGGAATATTCAACCGTGGTGTGTATGCTTCATGTAATATATGGAGGTTCAGTGATCATCCCAGCTCGCGTTGTCTTCAGTCAGCCTGCTATCTGTGCCCCCTGACAGGCTGCAAAGCCGGTACTAAACCAGGATTAGATTTGACTGTTTGTCTTAAAGCTGTTACGTTTTAATGGCCGACAAGCCTAAATTATCAGTTATTGGAGCATTAACTCTCGCACATATTTTCACTCAGACCTTTCTGTGCGGGGGAGGAAGGCTCTTTCTCCCTGCCTCCTCCACCTCTGTCCTTTCTCTCCTTCTGTCTCTCTCTCACTGTCTCTCTTCTGTCCATATCTCTCTCTTCCTCTGTCTCTCTCTCTCTCTCTTCCTTTATCTCTCCCTCCCTCTCTCTATAGACCCCTCTCCCCCCCCCCGCAACCTCCCCTCCCTCCCCTCCCCTCCCTCTCGCCTTATCTCCGCGGGGCCGCCCAGCCGAACAGATGTTTATGACAGTTGAGGGGAGAGAAGTCGGGAGTGATGTCATCCGTGGCCTATCGCGGCCAGCTCTGGTCTCTCCAGTATCTGCGCGGCGTGGGGCGTTCAGGAGCAGACACGGAACCCAAGGTCTCTCCTGGGAGCCGGAGGAATGACCCAACCCTCGGAGCATCTCTTCCCCTCTCAGTCACTCCCTCGCTCGAGCGCCGTGCTGCCGGCGGCGAACAAGTCCCACCAGGGCTTCGGGTGTAAATTACCGGCCCTCTGGGGTGGAAGGTGTTGTGTTAGTGAGACTTAGTGAGAGAGAGAGAGAGGGAGAGAGGGATAGAATGGAAGTGATTTGGTCT